>NC_133531.1:28976615-29087151 GCF_048544455.1 Silene latifolia
TCCACTTTCAATTTCAAGGCTTCCTCAATTTTCCGGGCAAACCGACTTAAAGTAGTCCTCCCATTGACATAAGTTTTGAAAAACCGGTTTTGTTGCTCACTCCTCCGCGTCGACGACATCCCAAAGACAAAATATCCCACGCCAATATGCGGGGACCCAACTCTCCCGATCAAATACGACTCCGTCACCCACGAACATTTTTCAATACCATATTTACGAACCATTTCCTTCCATGCTATCTCAAAATCATGCACCTCCAAACCGTGAATCTGCTAAATTAAGGTCACTTGAGATATCGTTCCAAAGTGGATGTTTTCCCGCATTTTTACCAAGATTTTTCAATATGTGCCAAAGGCAAGAGCTCGTGGTGAGTGTTTGGGAAGATTTTTTAATTGCATTACCAATTGCTCTTTCCTGGTCTGTCAATATAACGGATGGAGCTTTACCCATGCATTCTAAAACTTGGCAAAACCCACTCAAAACTTTCTTCATAATCACGCGTAACCAAAGCACAAGCAAAAGCAATTGAATTCCCATGTTGATTCACCCCTATGAAAGGGGAAAAAGGCATGCGATAATTGTAACACCATAATTTACTCTATCGATTAATGATATACTACAAAACTTATGCTTACATAACCAAACAAATAAAATCAAGAATCGAATAATTTCTATAGTACAATTAAATTGGTAATTTTAATTTAAATTTTATGAATTCTTGAAGCACGGTAAAACACTCCTACTCTTACATAACAAAACAAACAAATACGATTAATCAAAATAACATTTTAACACAGATAAATTGAGATATAACGCCTTACATATTCGTCAAGAAAGTTGTATCGTACGACACAACGTCTCCATACGATTTAAACATAGCTCGGCAACGTGAATCACACCAAAAAACATTCATTGGAGCCCCAAAATCATCGAGCTCAATTGCATAGAAATAATTAGGATCCTCCTCTTTCATCTTCTCAAAATATGCCTTCAATTCTTCAGCATCGCCATCTATGACGCTACGTCTTCGTTCTTGATTGATGGCGTTTCGACTATCACTAAACTTAAAGCCAAGGTTCTCATGACCTCCCCCCTCCAAGACCAACGACTTGTAATTATTTAATATTGAAATACCAGAAGATCATTGATCATCATCCTCTTTTTGAAGTAGTCATTTATATGTCTAAACCCAACAAATAACCGGCTTTTCTTAGGATCCATCTCATGGTTGTGCTCTAAATGGCATTGCGTTATCTTCACTACATCTTCATCGTCGAAATAACGGGACTCAATGTAAGCATTGCAGACATCCTTGGTTTTAGCAAAGATGACCACAACAAAGCCTTAATCTTTCATACATATGATACCGCGGTTCATTCTTAAAGGAACCTTTTTTTTTGAAACACCGTCTTCCTTGTACTTTTTAAAGAGTTTATTATTGCGAATGTACCATGAAAACCCCTTCTTATATGCGTATGAATGGGCGAAAGTCATGAGTTCTTCGAGATGACTTGTAAGCCAAACCTACAACAGGTTCAACAATGTTGTCGTTCTCAAGCCAGCAGAGAACGACGGTGTCATCATCATCCACGGACCGCCGCCATACAACTCGACATACTCTTTCATTAAATCAACATCGCCATTATATTCTGCTTCACCGTTGCCTTTTGTTTCTGCTGCTCGTGAACATTCACCTTCTTCATACAAGTTATTGAGATCAAAATCAAGCGCCATTTAATCAAATGTTGAACGAGTATTTTTTTTTTTTGGTGTAGATGTTCAACGAGTATTAAAAAATAAGGTTCCAAAATTTTAATCACTGTATTTTTTTTGTTCTAGTATAAGTTACTGTATTTAAGTAATGAAAATAATAAGAGAGATAAAGTGTCAATTAAAAAGATTAGATTAAAAATAAGTGTTGTTAATTATAAAGATTAGATTAAAAATAAGTGTTGTTAATTATAAAGATTAGATTAAAATAAGTGTTGTTAATTATGGAGATTAGATTAAAATAAGTGTTAATTAATCTTGAGGTTATTCCCAATACTACTCCCGCCAAAACCCAAATAATCCCTCCCATTTTTCCCTCCAACTTTCCCTCCAAACAAAAAAAGAATCTTTGACTCACCTTTACACGTGGCGAGCGCTGATTGGCCCGTGTACCAAGACCTTCCATAGCTCTCCATGGAGGATTTGCCCCCATGACATATCCAAAAATCGCAAAAGACCAGTACTCAATTTCCTCTTTAACATCATCTAGTGTAAGGTTAACAATCATACCTTCCTCTTTATTAGGTGGCGTGGGTTGTTGCACTTGTTCATGTTCCTGCACCTCCTTCTGAACGTTTGATTCCTCCACAGGTACTTTCGGAACAGTCTCAGCTGCTGGTATCGCTATCCCTGCCCTATGCAACATCGCAATCACCTCCGCCCTTATTTTCGCTACTTCCGCATCTCGATCGATTGAAGAATTTCCAGTATTACTATTAATATTTGGCGTATTAGTATCATTATTTTTGTTTTTATCTGTATTAATTGATTGTATATTATTATTATTTGTAGTTTGTTTAGATTGTTGAGCGGTAGATGAATTAGGTTTGGTTGTTTTGTTCTTCGCCATTGCTGAAGAGCTTTCTCACGCACTTTCTCTCTCTAACTCATAACCGCTTTTTGAGTTTTCTTTTTCCGTTCCATTAGTTTGCATTTAATTTGCTTGGGGACAAGCAAAGGTTTGGTTTGGGGATATTTTATGCGTGCATTTTATATAGGTATTTTGTACTTTATTTGCACGCATTTCAATGCATTTTGTGTAGTGTTTAGCTACAAATGTCCCCCGAATTGTCTACTTTGGTTTCTCTTGTATTATTTACATGTATGAACCGGAAAGGAGCATAATCAAGCCTAAAACATGTCCTTATGCATGCATTTAGGAGATGAGTTGAGTCGGAGCCTTAAGACTACTATTTTGAGATGCGCAAAGGAGTAACATAGCTAGGCAAGAAAGGGAAGAACCTCAAATTACAAGTGCCTATTTTGAGGAGCCATATCTCGAGTTCTACATCGGATTTTCAGGGGATTCTAATTGGCGATGAAAGTCTGTCCTCTTAGTTTCCAACGCCACCAGAAACGCCCTGTTTGCCTAATTAACGAAGAAATGGCAGCCGTTTGAAGTTCAGTACGCGAAGCAGGAATTGTGCGCTGGAAAGTACTCGATCGAGTACAATTGTGTTCGATCGACTCCTTTTCCTACTCGATCGAGTAGTGCCTATTTAATAAGTGTTCGATCGAGTACTTAAAGTACTCGATCGAGTGGTTTGAGCTTAATTTTGTTCGATCGAGTGGTTTCAAATCACTCGATCGAGTGGTTTCTCATTGGGCTCGGGCTTTTTAGCTTTATTTTGTTTCTACGTCAAATAAAATCGTCTTTCCTATAAATAGGAACACGACAGAACAATTTAAGGGTGTGTTTGGATAGGAAAAAAGGAGGGAAAGGGAGGGGAGAGGGAAGGAGGAAAGGGAAAGGAAGAGAAGGGGAGGGGAGGGAGAATGAAAGAGGTGGGTTTCCCTCCAAATCTTGCCTATGATAGTGGGGAAATAATTTGCCTTGTAGGAGGGAAATGGAGGGATCCACTCCATTTCCCCTCCCCTCCAAATCCTTCTACCTTCATTTTGCTAAACAAACAATAGATTTCTCATCCTTCCAATTCCTTCCCCTCCCTTTCCCTCCAAATTCCTCAATCCAAACACGCTCTAAGGGCTCTCTTATCATACAATAACTACCCTTTACGCTACTTTTCTACTGTTCTCTGTTCTTCTCTCTTTTCCCGGATCTACTGTAACTTTGTCCTTTCCCCTTTTCTCCTTTATTTATGTTTATTTCTCTCTTTATTTCTGTTCTTCCTTTTATTATGTCTAGCTAATTCTCTTTGCTAGGATTAGGGGATTCGATGAATGAATGTTAATTGCTAATTATTTCATAGATTGTCGTTGTTGTTCTACTCTATGTTGTTAATCGCTGCTTTAATTGTATCTTGCTGATTGAATCGATGCAATTAGCCTTTTAATTTTGGTAAACCTTGACCTAGACCGGAAGGTTGGAAGGGGTGAGACCCGCAGTCAACAATAGAATGCTTTAGTGAGGGCGGAAGCTAAGCTAATAGTATTTTAAGGCGAATTGAGACCGAAAGGAGATATTCATTGCCCCTTAGACTGACACATCGATTAATCTGTGACCTTAACTGCAATTAATTGACGTTCATTGATGAACCGACATCCTAGTTTCCTTTCCCTCTGCTTAATTTCTCTTATCTCTATTTCTCTTGTCTTAATCTTATTAGTTTAGTCGAAAGAATCAAACTCCCATCTTGTGACCTTAGACAGACCGAATTAACAAGTAGATAGTGACCGCCTCCCTGTGGAGATCGACCCTACTTACCGCTGACTTCTGTTAGTAGTATCTAGGTATTTGTTTTTGGTACTGAAACGACGGTATCACCGCACGTTATGGAAAGAGTTATTATTGAAGTTATATTCCTTTCCATAATCAAGGTAGGATATGCCTAGGGTTCCTACCCTATAAATAGCCAAGGAAGCAATCAAAGAAAGACATTCACAAATTCACACATACAACCATTCAAGATCTCATAAACACGATACCTCAAGCTAGCTAATTTTACATTACGCCACAATTGTATCCATCCTCCTATTCAAGAATAGTGCAATATTTGGTGGTACCATCCCTCCCCAAAGTTATTTCCACATTGAGTTTTCCGTCTCACCAAAATCTTACGTGTCAATTTACATTACGAGCATTATTTCCTTATTTAAATATCGACATACAAACAATCAATCAAGTAACCAACGAATAATACCGCATTGACCCGAATCAATCAATTCGGTAAAATTTACCAAAACATATTCCATGTTAAAATTTAGGGGTTTTGACAATAAAACCGGTTAAACATTCGGGTTTAGAGGTTGGATTGAGTTAAAGTTTGATAGGTCTTATTGTAATGCATAAAATTATACTCCCCCTATCCCAGTGAATAGTTTACATTTGATTTATTTTGTGAGAGAAAATAAAGCAAATGTAATCTATTAATCTGACGGACGAAGTATCATTGATTTTGTTATATTAAGAACCTTAATTGTTGTAATTACTCGCCAAAATCATTGAATACAAACAAGATAAAGTTATATTAAAAAAGGATCGGCAAATATGACGAAGACATCTTCAAAAGTTAGACGTTTAAAACAGATGTAAAGTTTTAACTCTTACAATAAACTTATAAGTCATATTTGTAAATAGTTTTTTATATATACCTATGCACTTTGCACGGATTTAAACTAATTCTTGTATATATGTAAAACGTTTTCTCATGAAAGGAAAAATATTATTCACACAGCTTTGTCTTTTATAGGTAGTTGTAAAATATGTCCGAACAAAACATTATATACATATGGAGAATTATATAGATTAAGATTGTCGAAGTGAATATTGTTAGTTTAAGCTATTTAACTATAAAACGGATAAATTCATTTTAAAATCAACTCTGGCACTCGGCTCCAAAATTAAATTCATCATATATTGTTAATTTTGCTAAGTGTATTTCACGAGGATGATTTAAGGTGAAAAAATTTAGTTTCAATATTCTTTGAAATTAAGCTGATTGATTTTTATGAATTAATGGTGAATTAAGTTTCGGTCATTAATTTGCTTAGTCGTGAATCAGTTTCAATTTAGCAAAAAAGTCAGTTTCAATATTAATTATTACTATATGTCAATTAATAGTACAATTCAAAAAGATAAATTTTGGGGACCAAGGAGTGAACTTAAACCTATTGATTGGCATAAGGTTAAGATTATTGGGAAGACTGTCACATCAGTTTTCCAATAACTTTTATTATTTCTTTATTATTTAGACTCATCTCAGATTCTACCCATTATTAGTCAGACTCACCTCAACCTCTACTTTTTCCACTACACTTGAAAATGTGTTAGGTTTTAAAAAAAAAATAACATATGCGAACCATTCATTGGATGATTCCCTTTAAAATGTGTCACGACCCTACAAGAGTCTTAAGTGAGTCTTGCATTTCCAAGACTCAACATAAAAACTTTGTCAAGACTATGGTAGATTATTAAGAGTCTTGTCTCAAGACTCATCAGTAATCTTACCCTAAGATTCATGCCAAATGTTTCAGTAGATACTAAATGTTTCTGAATGGTCCACTTTTTATTTTCAGTCAAAAACTCGTTTATACATCTAAGTATCTAATACTCATTTTCAATACATCTAAGTATCTAACACGATTTTGTAAAAGTATCGGACATGATAGATTTTGGATAAATTTTTTGACATTAGTCAAAATTAAATACCGAATGTTTAGCTAAGTAATATTATAGCAATGATCTTTCTCATTCCCTAAATAATTACTCTTATACCGAAATGTAAAAATAAGATACATTAGAATAAAAAACAACTTCCGTTTGACACATAAAATTATATACTTCCTCCTATTCATTCATTTTGTCCCTCTTTTATTTTCCACAAGAATTAAGAAAATGATTTTGGACCACACAAAACACTCTATTCCACTCTACCCCACATGTAATTAAATTTGGACCACACAAAAGTTACCAAAAAAGGAAAGAGGGACAAAAATCCGACTAGCTTCGATAAGGAAAAAGGGACAAAATGAATGAATAGGAGGGAGTATAAAATAAAAATAATTCTTTATTAAGATAGTAATTTACCCCTTATTACGAAAATAGAGAGTTTATTAATGTTTTACGAGTTGTATACTCACGATTACAATGCATATTTATCCCAATCATATTGTTTGTAGAAATGCCCTTTTTTTGTGTTATACAAATATATTCCATCCGAAAGTACTTTCCAAAAACAATTATGCCCTCCACACTTGTCATCAAAAAAATCTAGTTCTTCACGAAATGCATCAAATGTCTTACGCCCATGTTTATCCCATGTTAGCCCACAAACGTAAACTCTCTTAAAAAGCAAGAGTGTTTTAAATTTCCATGTAAAGTTACCACCTTGAGGAATTGTATGATGCCCTAGATCTTCAGTAATTGTTTTACAATGCACCCATAAAGTATTAGTATTATTTAATTCATTACCAATACTAACGCTGTAAGGAACTATTCGAAAGAGACTCCGACTTGTAACTTGTTGGAGTCCTACAAGATGAATAAATATCAAAGAAACAATGAAAATTTTCGGCATTTTTTAAAACTTATGAAATGGTGTATAACAATAAAATGTTTTTGGAATGATGAATGTTTGTGAAGTATGACGAGTCTTATATAGCTGGGAATCTGGGATTATTACTTGACCATTTGGTGTTAATGTGGTCATGCGATTCATGTGAACAAATGCACTTTAGTTTGTTGCGTAATTAATGTAGTGGATAGGAGGGAATTTATTACGGAGTATTTTAAAGCTAATATAAAAAGAAAATGATAAATACCACCTATTGGGTTGTATTTAAGCCTTTAATATCCTTTTATATTTGGCATTAATTTAGAAATTAGAGAGAAATTACACATAAATCACTTTAAAAGGAAGATTATTGATTACATATATACATTAGTTACAATTTTTTTTGTTTAGATGAATTTATACAGTAGTTACATTTTTTTTTTTTTTGCTTCAGATGAGCGCACTATGTTGCGGATGAGAATCGAACCCTCAACTTCATGGTTGGGGTAGGAGAGCTCTTACCACTTGAAATAACTCTTATTCTTTATACATTAATTACATCTATAAATATAATTAAAAAAAAAAAGACAATTTAAAGCACCACATTTCACCATTCAACTATTTAACAACAATTTATCAAACCACATGATCATTTATTATTTTGAAAAGAAAAAACAAAATAAAAATGAATTTGCAAACATTAAATGCAAATAAATAGCATATGAAACATCCTCCTTTACTACTAAGAGAATAAAAATTCTCAAAAGTTTTCCCTCCAAACTATTATCATTTACTTAAAGCATGAATTTTTCATTAAATTCAAAAATAATTATATTATTTAAATCAAAATAAAATAAAAGAGGTTTAAAATTTTAAAATACAAAATTGCTAATTTTTCTTAGAAAATGACTTGATGCCTACTTACATGGTGTAAAACAATAAAAGAAACTAATATTTTTAGCTTCGTGAAAAAAATACATTAAGTTATTTTATGAAAAGTTATAAAATGAAATCATTAACTTTGTGATTAAAAAAAAGATTTCATGACATGCTCAATTTTTTTATTATTTTTTGTTGAGTTTATGGATTCAAGTACCTAAGAGGGGGAGGGGGTGAATTAGGTACTAAATAAAAATTTTAACTTCAACTTTATTGAATTAAAGTGAGTTAAGAGAACAAAAGAGATGAGAAGATACTTCGAATAATATTGAAAGACTAAACGAGTATCATGATGAATGTTTGCTGAAGAATGAAAGTAACAACTCTTCTGACTGTAGCTATTTGTCTCAGTTTATGGAGTACGTACTGCAGACCAAATGTGACAGTATGATGAACTGTTACTTCTAAGGTTAAGCAAAGCAAAACAAACAAAATAGAAAGCAGCGGAAATAAAAGAAAGATCAAACACGAGATTTTGAATTGGTTCGGCAAATACTCAAGTGCCTACGTCCAATCTACCTTTTTATTGATTTCTTTTAGTGATCTACTCCGACTACTAAAAGACCCGTACAATAAAAGACACCAACCTACTCCGGTTGTAAAACGAGTCCAAGAACTACTCCGTTCTTATGACAAGCCAACTCGCAACCTACTCCGGTTGCCAAGAGTTAAAGACTACTCCGTCCTAAACTCTACTAACACGTACACTTAGAATGTTATAGGATCAAGTTTCCACTAACATATTCTTAGCAAAGAATAGAGATGGACAACTTTTACAAGATCAACAATTCTTAAGCAAGAGAGTTTAGTATGTTAAAGTAACAGTAGCCACGACTGTAACAACTTGAAGACTTTTAAAGGTTTTTGCAAACACACGGTTTTAAGCTTTTAAAAACAATTTGCAAAGTTGGAAAATATTTCAGAAAAGTCTTGAGATTTTATGAAGGAGATGGCTCGCCTTATGTAGAGGGAAAGGGTGAGGAGGTTGCTAGGGTTTTGAAGGGTCAAAGACCACACATGTGAAGAGCTTTAGCAACCACTCAAACCTTTCACCAAAGAAGGTTCTTTTGCAAAGGCAAGAATAGAGAAAGAGTGTTTGAAAGATATCCTTAAAAGCTCATGCAAATTCAGAAAACAAAGAGAGAAAAGACAAGTCACATGATGACAAGTTAACACTAAAATAGCAAAAAGCATTTTTTGTTTTCTTAAAGGACCAAAGGGTCAAATTTGCATAAAGAGAAAATATTTTGAAATTAATAATAATTCAAACCACTCTTTATTGAAGGCCAACTCCTATTAAAAATTTGAAGTTTTATCTTTGAAAAATGAGAGACACGTGAAGGATTTTCGAAAGATAAAAGGGCTTCAAGTTTTACGAATTGTGGCAACAATCCAAGCAGCTGTTTACTAATGAAAGCAACAGTCGACTTGATTGTTTCTATTACTCTAAGATACTCTATTTTCTCGCTTGTACATTAGATGACACTAAGACTTAATACAATGAGATGATTAACAACTTCAACACTTCATAATCCATGCTTGATTACATCATTAATCCTGAAAAGGTAAATTAAGATAACACAAATCAAATGGGCATGTTATCATCAATATAAGGAACCCAACAAATTCCCCCTTTGATGATGATAAGCCCCAAACGAATGTATAAGCAATGTAAACACCTTAATTCAAGATTTTAAACGAGCAAGATCAAATGATAGAAGGGACACTATTACCTTACCTAAGGCAAGAGCTAAAATCAAACTAGCCAAGACAATTTTACATTGCCCCAAAACAAGATTCAAGACTAAGAAGGTTAGACAAGACATTAGTTAATCAATATGCAAAGAGATTAAGAGCATGAGTTTACCTTTTCCCCCTCTTGACATCATCAAACGGATAGGGATGTCAAAGGCATTAGAGTGCAAATAACCACAAGAAAACACAAAAAGACACATATAAGCGTGACAAGGTAACAAAGTCAACATAAACATACGGATTAAACATAAGTTAACCATAATTCACCACGGCTAAATAAAGTTTAAGATACACCACCATGCATCAAAATATCGAGTAAAGAAAAATAGTCTTAGAAGGGCACAACACGGTGGGACAAAATGAAAAAGGCACGGGTAAAGTCAAGGGGACCGAGAAGGAATGGATAGGCTAAGGAGAGGAAGCTTGTTCACCATCCGAGCCACTACCCAAAGGATCATCATCCAATGGAGCATCATCACCATGTTCCTTTGTTGAGACAAGAGTGGATATAATGTCCACTTCTCCACGAATGAGGTCCACGGTGGAGGCAAGAGACGAGATGGCCAAATCCTTTTGATGAGCATCGTGCTTAATCCAAGCACTCAACTCAGCCACGGCTTGAAGAACTTCCCGCATACTACCCGTATTCACTTGACTAGACGACCCAACCTCAGGATCCGTCTTAATTGTCACAGAAATCAATTCATCATTTTCCACTTTGATAAGCATTTTCCCCATTTGACCATTACTCATAATGTCACACATGTCTAATGACCCCAAGCTAGTACTCACTAATACCCCATGTGCCTTGAGCACAACCGACAACCACATTCCATAAGGTAAGTGTAGCATGCTAGAAGAGGGTCTACGGAGTTTGGTCGAAATAAGATGAAAACGCTTAAACATTAACCCAATCAAGTTCACCTTTTTGTGAGTTGCAATGTGATAGATTAGATATTGTTGGGCTATTGTGAGTTTTCCCCGATCACCCGAGGGATAAATTGGCCGACACAACATGTTAAAAATAATTCGAAGAGGAGGGGGTATTTGGGTGTTGCTTACGGGACCACAAGAGACAGCTCTAGGACACACAACTTGAGCGACACTAAGGGGTGAGGCATAAGGTAAAGCAACCCAGGTTTCGGAGGGTAGTTTGTCATAACCTCCGGTGGAGATATCAAGGGCGGTAGCAAAATTAGATTGAGTAAGTTTCAGAGGCTTACCATTCACCTTAGCCGTGAGAAATTCACCCGATTTGTCAACTCGGACGGATGCAAAGAATTGAATCACCTCACTCACAAAGACCGGTTCACGCATTTCCAACAATTTTTCCCAACCTTGAGCTAAGATCATGTCACGGACAGTGTGAAAGGCGGGAGGCTCGAACCAAGTTTGGGTGTAAACCCGAGGAGAATGGATGGCTTTGGGATTCATCAACCTCTCACAGTTTTTGTAGATAGAGGTAGGAAGATCTAGACTTTCAAGGTGATCCCAAACAAGAGCCAAATCCCACTTAGAGGTTAGGGAAACCGAATCTGAGGGGTACACTAATTTCTTCTTTGAAGGTTTCGATTTTTTCAATGGTGGTTCACTGGGTGTTTCAACAGGAGGATTAACAGTAGGGTTTTCGATGTTGCTTTGCTCGACACTTTCAGAAATGGGGGGTAATTGGGATGAGGAAGCTTTGTCTTTTCTTTTGTTGTTTTTCTTCGCCGGAATCGGATCTGATTCGGCGGACTTGGTTGGATTCTCATTCAAATCGAATTCGGATTCTTCAATATCATCAACATTTACCATGACCGGTTCAGTGACAGTCTCGGATGAGGAGCCAGCGACAGGGGTACCCTTCTTTCGACCGCCTCGAGTGCGACTCCCAACCATAGCGGAGATGGGGATGTCGTCGGATGGTGGTGGAACAGTGGAGAGAGGGGTTGGAAGAGGGTTTGGTAAATCTGGGTTCGGTGATGGGGTAGAAGTTGTGTTTGAGGATTGTGGAGGAAAGGCATGGAAGATTTTGGGTGAAGGCATGTTTGGAGTTGTTGTTGTTGGTGGGTCAGATGTGACGGGTGGTGATGTAATTTTTGTGGGTTTGACGGGTATGGTAGTATTGAAAGAAGTTTTTACCATGGTGGGTTAAGGGTAGGTTTAAAGGGTAGGTGAGATTTTGGGAGATGAAGGGATAGACGGGTTGTAGGTTTTTGGTGGGTTAAGGGAGTTTGGACGGGTATAGGGGTAGAAGGTGGGTTGAAGAGAGTAAATGGCCCAATAAATGAGGGAGGTGAGGTAGTTGGCCCAACTAAACACATTTAATTACTCAAAATAGAACGCAAGGTAACATATATATTATAAACGTAAATTTAGATATGAGGTTGAGTGATTACCGACTCACGAATACGGTGTCAATTTTGGTCTAAAAATGATGTCAATGCACTTAGAATACTTAATAACATATATCCAATTTTAATTTAATCAATTAAGGAAATTTGTAAAACTCACACTAAAAATCACAAGCAATTAATTAACCCAATTTATAGTCTAAATTTCTCAAAATGCTCTCTTGCAAGTGGCTTAGTGAAAATATCGGCAATTTGATTTTCGGTTTTGCAAAAGATAAGTTTAATATGTCCTTTTTCCACATGATCACGAATGAAGTGGTGACGAATATCAATATGTTTGGTTTTAGAGTGTTGAATAGGATTTTTGGAAATATTTATTGCACTCGTATTATCACACATTAAGGGAATGGAGTCAAAAATAATACCAAAATCCAAGAGTTGTTGTTTTACCCAAAGGAGTTGAGAACAACAATGTGCCGCACTAACATACTCACTTTCGGCCGTAGAAAGAGCTACCGTGTTTTGTTTCTTTGAGCCCCAAGAAGTCAAGCAAGGACCCAAGAACGTTGCAATTCCGGAGGTACTCTTTCTATCCACCGTGCACCCCGCATAGTCCGCATCCGAAAAGCCTATGAGATCAAAAGGACAATGTAAAGGGTACCATAAGTAAAGATTTTGTGTTCCAATCAAATACCGAAGAATTCGTTTAACGGCTTTAAAATGTGATTCTTTCGGATTTGCTTGGAACCTAGCACATAAACAAACACTAAAGAGAATGTCGGGATGACTTGCGGTCAAGTAGAGAAATGAGCCTATCATACCTCTATACACCTTATCACTAACATTCTTACCGAGTTCATCTTTGTCCAATTTGGACCCGGCTACCATAGGTGTATCATGAGGCTTACCATTAGTCATCCCAAATTTCTTAAGCATTTCCTTAATATACTTTTGTTGATGGATCATGATTCCATCCTTTGATTGCTTAATTTGGAGCCCAAGGAAAAATCCCAGCTCACCCATCATGCTCATTTCAAACTCCGATTTCATTAGTTCCGAAAAATATAAGTAAAGGAGTTCATTTGTTGCACCAAATATAATGTCATCAACATATACTTGTACAACCAACAGTTCGTCTGATTGTGACTTTAAGAACAATGTTTTGTCAACGGAGCCTCTTTTAAAACCATTTTCAATAAGAAACTTAGACAATCTATCATACCAACACGTTGGTGCTTGTTTTAAACCATAAAGAGCTTTGTCTAATTTGAAAACATGGTTAGGCAAGTCATTGTTCTCAAAACCCGGTGGTTGCTCTACAAAGACATCTTCTTCCAAATATCCATTTAAGAAAGCGATTTTAACATCCATTTGGAAGAGTTTAATGCCTTTGTGAGCCGCAAAAGCTATAAGCAATCGTATGGCCTCAAGTCTAGCTACCGGTGCATAGGTTTCATCGTAATCAATACCCTCTTGTTGGTTATAACCTTGCACCACTAGTCTAGCCTTGTTCCTTACAATTTCTCCCGAGTCATCAAGCTTATTGCGAAAGACCCACCTAGTACCAATGACGGTACGATTAGGCGGTCTAGGGACTAAGTGCCATACCTCGTTTCTTTTTAATTGATTGAGTTCTTCTTGCATGGCAAGCAACAGTCTCCGCATCGTCAAGGCGACTGTTACATTTGAAGGTTCAATTTGAGAAAGGAAGGCATTGTGGGCACAATACTCATTGAGATGAGCGAGATTGTTGAGGGATGATCTTGTTCGAATTCCCGAGTTGAGATCACTTGTGAGATTGGTAAGTGGATGAGAGCTTTGATGTTTCCACTTTTTTGGAACAATGGTTTCTTGTTCCCCCTCAGCATCAAGATCGATCGCTGATTGTTTCTTTTGGCCTCGGAGTGATCTTCATCATCACTTTGTTTTGGGCTACTTGATTCTGGGAGGTGGAGGCAACGATCGTTGGGTGTCGTTGCTTCCAGAGAAGAAACAGCGATTGCAGATGTGCTACGTGTTCCCCCTGAGTTGCTGATATCCTTTGAAGGTGACAGTCCCTGTGTCTGTTGCAATTCAGCGTTGGGAGTTTCTTCATCCTCGAACACGAAGTCCTTTCGAACAAGACCAATCTCAAATTCATCATCCTCATCCTCATCATCATCATCCACGTTTTGTACCTGTCCAAGCACACTAAATTCATCAAAAATGACATGGATGCTTTCTTCAATTAACAAGGTTTGTTTATTGTAAACTTTATAGGCCTTGCTATGATCGGAGTAACCAATAAATACTCCTTCATCACTACGTGGATCGAACTTATCCAAGTTGTTTTTACCATTATTGTGAACAAAACATTTGCTTCCAAAACATCTAAAATATGAAATGTTGGGTTTTCTTCCACGTAGCGATTCATAGGGAGTTTTATTCAATATACTCCTTATCATGACACGATTATGAATGTAGCAAGCGGTATTTACCGCTTCGGCCCAAAAGTTCTTAGGCAACTTACTAGATAATAACATTGTTCTAGCCATTCCTTCAAGGGTTCTATTCATCCTGTCAACCACACCATTTTGTTGTGGTGTTCTAGGAGCCGAGAAGTTATGGTCTACACCATTGTCATCACAATAAGCACCAAATGATGAGTTTTCGAATTCGGTTCCGTGATCGGTTCTCATTGAAACAAGTTTTAAGCCAAGTTTATTTTGAATCTTTCTTAACCAAATTAGAAACTCATCAAATGTCTCATCCTTAGAGCTTAGGAAGAGTGCCCAAACGAACCTAGAGTAATCATCAACAATGACACACACATAACGACTACCACCTCTACTTCTAGTTCTCATTGGTCCACACAAGTCGATATGTAAAAGTTGCAAAGGTTGAGATGTACTCATAATTCTTTTGGATTTAAAGGAACTTCTAACATGTTTACCTCTAGCACATTCATCACATACTTTATCAAAATCAAACTTTATATTAGGAATGCCTTCAACTAAGTCAAGTCTTTTAAGGGTATTAAGAGTTTTTGTACTAACATGACCAAACCTTTTATGCCATAACCAAGGATCATTGTTCATTACACTCATGCAAGACATGGTGTGACCGGATAGAGAGTTCAAATTAGTTAAGTAAACATCTTTGACACGTCTTCCTTCGAGTATTAGTTCATTAGTAGTGGCATCAAATATTCAACACATATTAGCACTAAATTCTACAAAATTACCCTTATCACAAAGTTGAGAAATGCTAAGAAGATTATGTTTCAAACCTTTGACAAGCCGCACATTGTCGACACAAAGTAATGGTGACTTACCAACTTTTCCAATGCCAATTACTTCACCTTTCTTGTTGTCAGCAAACCTTACCGTGCCACCATCGTATGCTTTAAGTGAGAGGAATTGACTTCTATCACCCGTCATGTGACGAGAGCATCCACTATCCAAGTACCAATTGCGGCCGCCTCTCACCAAGCCCTACACAAAATTAGTTTTTGAGTTTAGGAAACCAAATGAATTTGGGTCCCTTTTTGTGATCAACATATCTTGTGGTGTCTTTCTTAATGCACATTTGCTTTATTATTTTGGTATTCTTGTTAATGTCATCAAACCGTTTTGTACATCCATTGAAAACATGACCATTGTCACCACAATAATTGCAAATGATGTATTCGGGAAGACCCACGTATTTCCTTCTTCTAAAATCAGTTTTAGGCTTCTGGATGCAACAGTCAGTCTGACTGTTCCATTTGAAGCCCAAACCAGCAACTTTGTCACATTTATCGGTTTGATTCATGAGGAAGTTTAACACGGTTTGACTTCCTTCCCATTTTTTAGTGATGTTTTTGGCATTAACAAGTTCATTGGTAAAGTCTTCAACCCTAGAGAGGAGATGCAAATTCTTTTCTTTTTCCCTCTTGAGTTCATCATTGTTAACACTTTCTATGGAAAATATTTTCTCAACAATGAAGTCATGGGTATGGTTGTTGAGTTTAGACACGAGATATATGATTCTTTCTTTGGACTCTTCATATTTAGATGTCATCTCGTCAAGTCTTTTGTTTAGATCAACGATTTCATCGGATCTATGATGAGGAGAAGACCTAGAGGTGCTACATTCGGGCATACCTTTTTGAAAGAAGGTAAGCCTATCATGGAGGACTTCTATTTCATTCTTGAGATAAACAAGCTCACCCTTAAGACAATTGTTTTCATTTTCCAAACATTCAATCTTTTCTTTAGACTTGTCTAAATCCTTGTCAGAAGCAACAGTCTTAGACACTGTTTCTCTTAAGTCTACAACTTCAACTACAAAGTCATAGATTTCATTCTCAAGAGCATCTTTATCCTTCAAAAGATCATCACGTTCCTTGGTTAGTGAGGAAACTTGCATCACCAAGGTAGTGTTGACATTTTCAAGGTCAGAGACGTCCGTGGGGGTCAACCTAAGACGCTCAAGTTCTTTAGTCAAATGTTTGTTTAACTTGTTGACTCTTTTAACTTCATCATAGGCCTCAGAGGTGACAGTGACGATGTCTGTTGCTTTTAGTTCATTTTTAAGATTGAAGTTCTCTTGAGCAATTTCCTCAATCTCATTTTGCATTACCTCAAGCTTATCATTTTGAAACCGACACTTATCAAAAAGTTGGTCAAGAAGCTTACATACTTTCTCTTTGGAGGAAGTTCTAGCCTTGGCCTTTAGATGATTTACCTCGTTGTCGGAATCGGAGTCGGAATCGTCGGGGTTAGCCATGAGGCATCTTAAGTGTTCAAGTTTTGAGGTTTTTGAGACTTTTTCTTTACCATGATTTGTAAGACACATTTTAGCCTCAAGTTCCTCCTCGATGAGTTCCTCATCTTCCTCGGAGTCGGACATTCCCCAAATAGCACTCATGACTCTATGTTTATAGTCCTTTTTAACCTTTTCTCTTCTTTCCTTTGATTTGATTTCTTCCCACTTGGGACATTCTTTAATTTGATGAGTTTTATCACCATATTTAAAGCATCTCGCGGTGGAGTTACGTCGTTTCTTAGGAAAGCGTTTTTTTGAGTAATTATTAGTGAACCTTTTGTTTCCTTATCCATTGACCAACCAGGCTAGATTCCTTGTGAACATAGCAAACTCGTCTTCCTCCTCATCTTCTCCATCACTTGGAGAGGATGTGAGGGCGAGACTCTTTCCCTTTGAGGACTCACTAGAATGCTTATCGAGGTTAAACTCGTGAGCCATTAGTGATCCCATTAGTTCATGAAGAGATAGGGTTGACAAGTCTTTAGCTTCCTCTATGGCGGTGACTTTAGGTTGCCATTTAGGGGTTAGACTACGAAAGATTTTTCGAATGATGTCCTCGGACTCGAAATTCCTTCCTAGACTTTTAAGCTCATTAATAATACAAGAAAAACGTGAAGAGAAACTATTTAAGGACTCGTCTTTTGACATTCTAAACATCTCATATTGTTGCATGAGAAGGTCAATATGGTGTTTTCTTACTTGAGACGTCCCTTCATAGGCAAGTACAAGGGAATCCCAAATAGATTTTGCCGTAGGACATCCGGA
The DNA here is from genome assembly GCF_048544455.1 of Silene latifolia. Lineage (NCBI taxonomy): Eukaryota > Viridiplantae > Streptophyta > Magnoliopsida > Caryophyllales > Caryophyllaceae > Silene > Silene latifolia. Next base: position 28,994,422 of record NC_133531.1, read on the forward strand.
AATACGACTAACTTCCCCCTCACCAACACAACATTGAAGAATCGACATTGCTTTGGAATTCTTTTCGGCAAGTTTGAAGTCGTTTTCATTGTAATTTCTTTCCTCTTTAGTCTTGGTGAAACCGTTTAAGATATCGGTTTCCTCAATGGCAAGAGGTCCATTTTGGATGATGTTCCAATATTGATAATCAATACTTTTGATGTAATGTTCCATTTTGAGTTTCCACCATCCAAAATTCGAACCGGTAAAGACCGGGATCTTGGAGTGTTTCTCGGAATCCATTACCCACGAATCAAACTCTAAGGCGATTAGCCTCGATCAAGAGCACGAGGCTCTGATACCAATTGTTGAGTTTATGGATTCAAGTACCTAAGAGGGGGAGGGGGTGAATTAGGTACTAAATAAAAATTTTAACTTCAACTTTATTGAATTAAAGTGAGTTAAGAGAACAAAAGAGATGAGAAGATACTTCGAATAATATTAAAAGACTAAACGAGTATCAAGATGAATGTTTGCTGAAGAATGAAAGTAACAACTGTTCTGAATGTAGCTATTTGTCTCTGTTTATGGAGTACGTACTGCAGACCAAATGTGACAGTATGATGAACTGTTACTTCTAAGGTTAAGCAAAGCAAAACAAACAAAATACAAAGCAGCGGAAATAAAAGAAAGATCAAACACGGGATTTTGAATTGGTTCGGCAAATACTCAAGTGCCTACGTCCAATCTACCTTTTTATTGATTTCTTTTAGTGATCTACTCCGACTACTAAAAGACCCGTACAATAAAAGACACCAACCTACTCCGGTTGTAAAGCGAGTCCAAGAACTACTCCGTTCTTATGACAAGCCAACTCGCAACCTACTCCGGTTGCCAAGAGTTAAAGACTACTCCGTCCTAAACTCTACTAACACACTTAGAATGTTATAGGATCAAGTTTCCACTAACATATTCTTAGCAAAGAATAGAGATGGACAACTTTTACAAGATCAACAATTCTTAAGCAAGAGAGTTTAGTATGTTAAAGTAACAGTAGCCACGACTGTAACAACTTGAAGACTTTTAAAGGTTTTTGCAAACACACGGTTTTAAGCTTTTAAAAACAATTTGCAAAGTTGGAAAATATTTCAGAAAAGTCTTGAGATTTTATGAAGGAGATGGCTCGCCTTAGATAGAGGGAAAGGGTGAGGAGGTTGCTAGGGTTTTGAAGGGTCAAAGACCACACATGTGAAGAGCTTTAGCAACCACTCAAACCTTTCACCAAAGAAGGTTCTTTTGCAAAGGCAAGAATAGAGAAAGAGTGTTTGAAAGATATCTTTAAAAGCTCATGCAAATTCAGAAAACAAAGAGAGAAAAGACAAGTCACATGATGACAAGTTAACACTAAAATGGCAAAAAGCATTTCTTGTTTTCTTAAAGGACCAAAGGGTCCAATTTGCATAAAGAGGAAATATTTTGAAATTAATAATAATTCAAACCACTCTTTATTGAAGGCCAACTCCTATTAAAAATCTGAAGTTTTATCTTTGAAAAATGAGAGACACGTGAAGGATTTTCGAAAGATAAAAGGGCTTCAAGTTTTACGAATTGTGGCAACAATCCAAGCAGCTGTTTACTAATGAAAGCAACAGTCGACTTGACTGTTTCTATTACTCTAAGATACTCTACTTTCTCGCTTGTACATTAGATGACACTAAGACTTAATACAATGAGATGATTAACAACTTCAACACTTCTTAATCCATGCTTGATTACATCATTAATCCTGAAAAGGTAAACTAAGATAACACAAATCAAATGGGCATGTTATCATCAATATAAAGAACCCAACATTTTTTATGTTTAATTTTTTTTTCTCATATTAAAATACAAAGAGATAAAATATGAAAATATTAAGATATAAATTTGGAATGAATAAGTAGTAAATTAAAAAGTAAAAACTCTAAAAATACCGCGCATTTATTGCGCGGGATCTATACTAGTTATTAGCCTGTTTAAATTTAAAATAAATTAACAACAAGCAAAAATTAAAATACATACTAAATTTTAAATTTCTACATTTATTATTAGAATAAGATAAAGACAAAGAAATATCATACTTCCTATGTTTTTTTATGGCAAATGTTAAAAATAGCCCCTGGGGCGTTGGTTAAGAAGAAAAATAGGGAGATAAAAAACTAAAAATAAGGCAGGATATGTAATACAATCTCCCTCATAATTTATTTTCATCTCTAAATACAAGGCAATTTCAACAACTTTGCTAAAACTCCTTTAACCATCGCATATCACCACGAACTCCCCCAAACACTAGATATCTCCAACTCAAAGCCCATATTCTAGTTGTCAACAATCAACTCGAGACCATTTCGTCTGACGACCCCCCAGCCGCCACCACGACCCTCTTTTAATGACATTTCCAAAACGAGTTCACCATTCCCTCTAAGGGTGTCTATTGGTTTGGAATTCGGCGGCGAAGCCGACCCGTAAAAGGCTTTAGGGTTCAATCCGTAAAAGGGTTTAGGGTTCAATTTCGAGTGCGTAAGAAGAAGGTGATTTGATTCAATGAGTGGTTGATGTGGTGGTTGTGATATTTGCTCATGTGGTGGTTGTGGTAGTTTTTGAACGGTGAATCGAGGTTTAAAGCCCGAGGTTTGTGTGTCATTTAGGATGATCAAAGATAAGAGCCGTCGCAGAGGAAGGGGAGTGAGGTTATCGATGGAAATAGGCGATCTTGGCGATTAGATTTGGTGGTGGTTGGTAATAATTGGGACCGATGGTCATCCGATTATCAAGAGGGTTGAGTTATAATGCTACCCACCTACTGTAGATGGGTATAATTGGGACCGATGGTGGTGGCGGTGGCGACCTGGTGGGTGGGACTATTGGATTAGTTTGACGATAGGATTATGATGTGAAAGGAATAATACATTAATAATGGTAATGCTTAAATATAGTAGTCATATAGGCATATTTTAATCTTTTTCTGAAATTAATATGGTAATATTGCTAGTTTATGGATAGTATCCATCACCCCGGGGGGCATTCGTTATTAAGATCGCTTTTTTATATATGACTTTCTCGCATTTCGAGACACTCCCTTCTCTCTTCAATATCTTTTAAAATATAAGACTAAATATTATGATATTTATACTCATATGAAAGAGTTTTTCGTAAAGAATTTAATGGTATCATTTTTTATATTTTTTGAACAAATATATTTTTGTAAATATTAATGCAGGCTTATCTCGTAAATGCAAAACGTCATATATAAAGAAATGGATGGAGTATCATTCTAATTTTATGCAGTTTACGAGAAACTAATGAATTTTTGTAAACGTTAAATGCAAATTAATAATAGCTTATATAAATTAAAGTATTTTATCTAAGTGTTAGCTTACACAAATTCCCAAAAACACACCCGTAATTTTTACGGGTAAAAAAAAACTAGTTCGATGTACAAAGTTGTTGTATAGGGAGATTATTGATTACGTCACTTTTAATCAATAACAAAGTAGATTATAAGGAAAATTAAAAACAAAAATATTTCCATTAGATAAGGAGTAGTGTAATGTGATATACTAGATATATAGTGTTTAACGGTTCGTGACGGATCATACCAGATTAAATTCTCTGGACCAAAGATTAAATAAGGGTTAAAAAGTGGAATGGGGATCTGATCATATTAATATTAGTCCATCCAGCCTGAACCAGGAAAAATGCATGGACCGGATCAAATGGACCAAATATTATTGTCATCAACGCGGTGCCATACTGTAGTATATAAAATTAGAACTCAAACAGTTCGTAACGATCAAAATAAGCAACATTAAGTTCATAATTACACATCTTAATTATAATACGTGTAAACAAAATAGAAAAAAACACAATAATGTTACAATTTTAAAGATTCTTTTATTATCTAAGTTCGGTCCATGGTCCGGTCTGTGATCTATTCGGTTTGCTGACCGAAGACCAAAGTTGAGTAAATAGGTGGACCACGAACTGAATCAAATAAAATACTGCTCGGTCTGGTTCAGACCAAATGGTCTGGTGCGATGTGGTCTTTAGTACGAACCATTGTGTGAACACTCCTACTGTAATACCCCGTACTTTTAGGACTCGGTCAAAGGTTAGTCAACGGTAAAAATGTCAAAATGTGATTTATAAAATATATTTCAAATTATGTTATATTATATTTATTAAATTATGAGACTACGTTATGAGGCGAAAATAAATAATAAAATATAAGATGAGCTGGGATGGCATTGTGTTAGGCGTGTAACTGATAAGCAAGAGAGTGTTTATTTCGGATATAAGTAATAAGTATAATAAGATTAGTAATAATAATAAATAATAAGACATATATTATAGTAGTAAGTAATAAGTATAATAAGACTAGTAATAATAATAAATAATAAGACATATACTCCCTCCATATCAGACCAATGGTAAAATTGACCATTTTGCCACTATTCATGGTCGTAGGGAATCTTCGATATTATTCTTAATCTATAAGACAAAATATAGTCATGTGAGATCTTGTTTGATTTATTGTCATGAATGTTATAAGAATATCAAATTTTTATAATTTTTAATAATGCGTAACAAAAGATATTTACGTTGCAAAACGTGTCTCGACAAGTGTGAAAAAGTCAATGTTACCATTGGTGTGGTATGGAGGGAGTATTATAGTAAAAGGGCAATTTCCTAGAAACTTCCTAATTGTCTTACCCTACCACTATATAAGCTAGACTCAAACAAATTATTACTCCCTCTATTTTTCTATATATGACTTTCTCACATTTCGAGACACACACTTCTCTCTTCAATACCTCTCAAATTATATGTTTAAATATAGTCATATGTATAGTCATATGAAAGCATTTTTCATAAGAAATTTAATGGTATAATTTTTATAATTTTTACCAAGTACATTTTTGTAAATATTTAAGTCAAAGACTCGCCTCGAAAAAGCAAAACGTCATATATTAAAAAATGGAGGGAGTATTCTTTACTCACATAAAATTCACGACAATTAAAAAGGGTAGAGAGAGAATTATAACGAGAAACAAAAGGGAATTGCACCTCAATAACTTTTCTAGATCGAAAAAGGTATGTTTGCATAAAACCGTCTCATAACTATTTATCTTTTAATTATTTATAATGAACCGTTGACTATACCGTAAGATCTTGACCTCGACCATGACCACGTGACTGACCTAGGCTATTCTGACCACCGCTGACCGCCTGACCATGGTGGTTTGACCGTGGTGTTGTTAGGGTTTGGCTTTTGTTGTTGTTGCATTGAACCGAGGGAGAAGAGGAGTGGTCGTGGCTGTTGTAGTGGAAAAAACGAGCCTTTTATGGGTTTGTTGGTGAATGTCGTTGTTTGTGTTGGTAGGATTCAACCCTTCTCTGTCTGGAGTCGACCTGGGGCTGGGGTTACTGGTGGCTCCACCATGGGTTAGAGGGGACCACGGTGGTGGCCTGGTGGTTACTAGCGGGGTGTTGTTGTGAAGGTTGTCGAGGGTTGTTGTTAGAAGGAGGGTGATTCAACGATTTTGTTGTGCGCTTGTTCAGAGGGCGAGTGGGCTGAGCGTGGTGGCGACATGAGTGGCAGGGACTGGTGTCGGTTGGATGGAGGCTGACCAGGAGAGGTTCGTGGTGTGGGTTAATATCCGTATACTACCCTTTAATTGTAGGACTATAACGCAAAATTCATATGTAATTTATAGTCATAAAACAAAATTACAAGGAAACGATAAAGATTAGAAATCAACCTCGGGTCCTTTGATGCACGGCGTAAAGAACAGAAATCAAACGAGATTCCCTCCTAATTGTTGCACCCAAGACCTTGTCTGAGATATGCCCTTGTGCTAGAATGTGTTCTCCGATTGCCTTGCAATATTGGGAGAACTTGTTGTGAGTTTTGTTGGATGAGAGATCCGAGTTCTGAGAGGCACAATTCCCAAAACCCTAGTTTTGTTTCAAATGAATCAGTTAGGTCAAAAGGAGAGAATAGCTCTCCTTTTGTTGAGCTCGGCCAAACCGTGGTTTGCTTAGGAGGAGTGGGCTTTCCACTTCCTCCTTATTAAACTCGTGGTCCGACTCATCTCGCTAAATGTATATGACGCGGTCCGATTATAAATCATTATCGGTTATTTGAAATTTAGGCATCACTAATAATACGGGTTAGCTGAATTATTAATACGTGTCCGACAAAAAAAAACAGATTGTATAATTATATTCAATATACATTTAATTAAATATAGATCGTTTATATTTAATTTTACGAATTAATCGGTTAATTCGCTTTAGCCCATGATATTTAATCCGTATTAAATATAATATCTCAACATCACATTTTGACTAATTACTAGTCAAATAACTCGGACTAACCGGTTAGTCAATTTTGGCATCTACATGACAGTATTTTCATACCGTCACGTCTCTCAAACGTATCCTATAGGTGTGACTTTTAGGGACCAGTTGATCACCGCCATCCGTATGACAATAACGTCAAACTTATCTAGCAAGCCAACCGTTATTGATAAACGTGGATCAACCGATAATAATACCAAAAGTATGCCCTTTGATCCTTTTAGAGGTTTATAAGTCCTTGCACTAACCGTTAAGGACACTAACCCCAACAAGCTCCCACTTGTCCGTACAAGTGCATGTGCAATGACGTTATCCGCACTAACCGGAGGACACAAGCTCCAACAAACTCCCACTTGTCCGTACAAGTGTATGTGCGATAACCGATCCTCATATTCATTTAAAATTTCTCCCACTCAATGTAAAACAATTTGCAGATCCGGATCCACAAAGGTCGTATTTTACAATCGATCCGTATCTAGAGTGGTTTCCCCGACTAGAGAGTAACTTAACCGATAAAACGAATCCGTATCCGAGCATGGCCATGCATTTCGATTCATGACTCCTCGAGTGGCCCCGAGAAATATCGAGTACCGATAAAGGCTGAATATTTCCTTCAACTCGACTCCTTCCGATCTAAGCACGCATGAAATGACCGAGAAAAAATCTACTTGGCCCCCTGTTACGGATGACCGTGAGAAAGAAACCAAAGTCACCCAAAATCTGCCTTAGTCTCAAGAGACAGTCGATAGTCAAAAGAATCGACTCTTAGGATCACCATGGAGGTCCTATCCACGACCGGGCACCGAATGTTATAAAACATTTAGGACTCCACGTCGATGTCACAATAGTGTCCTACGAAATATCCGTATAAATCGCCTCGTGATTGGTCACCAACCGGTTGACTTATGGCTCGTTGAACCCACCATCAACCAACGTCACAAAATAATTGCCAGAGTTATCAGCTCATGTGGGCAATTAAGGACTAAAAAGATATGATGTTTGTTCAGTTCACTTTGTGGTGTTCAAAATTGTCGTACAATTCCACATGAAAAACAAAATATATATAAAATGTCAAAACGATGATGTCGTATAGAGTACAAAGGAGAATGAATCTAATCCATAAAAGAGTACTACAACTCAGGAACACGTTTGATTCCCATGGAATTTACGTGCCCTTCATGCTTATCTTGTCGTAATGCTTTAGTGAGAGGATCTGCTATGTTATCATCAGTAGCAATCTTTTCTATCACTACTTCCTTTTGCTCCACGTAATCCCGGATTAGATGAGCTTTCCGTTGTACATGTCTAGACTTGTTGCTAGACTTTGGCTCCTTAGCTTGGAAGATGGCACCACTATTGTCGCAATAGATGGTGATCGGGTCATTCGAACTAGGCACTACAGAGAGCCCATGTAAGAATTGACGCATCCATATCGCTTCCTTTGTAGCTTCGGACGCGGCATAGTACTCGGACTCGCCGTAGAATCTCTGTAACAGTTTGTTTCGAACTCTTCCGGTGATCAGCGCCATTAAGAGTAAAAACGAATCCAGATCGAGATTTCGAGTCATCTCGATCCGTTTGGAAGCTAGCATCTCACAGAATCGGTTGCGCATGACTTTTGTTCGCCTCCATAAGTCAATGCCCAATCTTTAGTCCTCCGGAGGTACTTAAGAATGTTCTTTGACCAACCAATGTGGTTCACCTGGTTCTTTGTTGGAATCGACTTGTCATACTCAATGCATATGCCACGCCCGGACGTGTGCATATCATGGCATACATGATTGATCCTATAGCCGAAGCATAAGGAATCCGTGTCATGCGCTCTTTCTCTTCCGGTGTCTCTGGTGCCTGAGACTTCCTCAAATGCACCCTTGGAGCCATCGGAAGGAACCCCTTCTTGGAGTTAGTCATGCTGAATCTCTCTAGGACTTTGTCTATGTAAGACTCGACCGAGAGATAACATCCGTCGTGATCTATCTCGATAGATACGGTGCCTAGAATTCTTTGTGCCTCTCCCGATCTTTCATCCGGAAATGGTTTTTCAACCATACTTTCACCGAAGTTAAGAGAGGTATGTCATTCCCAATCGGAGTATGTCGTCAACATACAATATTAGGAAGACAATCTTGCTCCCACTCGACTTGATATATAAACATGGTTCCTCGACCGATCGAGTAAATCCATTTTCTTTTATCACTTGGTCGAAGCGATGATTCCAACTCCGAGATGCTTGCTTAAGTCCATAAATGGAACGCTTAAGTTTGCATACTTTCTTAGGATGTTGTGGATCGATGAAACCTTCGGGTTGTACCATGTACAACTCTTCCTCCAAAAAACCGTTTAAGAAGGCGGTTTTCACGTCCATTTGCCAAATTTCATAGTCATGAAAAGCGGCAATCGCTAAGATAATCCGAATGGAACGCAGCATGACTACGGGTGCAAAAATCTCATCGTAGTGCAAACCTGGCACTTGGGTGAAACCTTTAGCAACTAGTCGTGCTTTGTAGATATCTTGTTGACCTTCCACAGAATGCTTTATCTTGTAAAGCCATTTGCATTGAAGGGGACGAACCTTAGCAGGTAAGTCAACAAGATCCCACACGTTGTTCTCATACATGGAGTCCATTTCGGATTGCATGGCCTCAAGCCATAGCTTCAAGTCAGAACTGGTCATGGCACCTTTATAGGTTGTGGGTTCACTACTCGTTAAGAGTAGAACGTCATCTATGTCATGTTCCTCGACCATACCAATGTATCTCGTCGGGAGGAATAGAGACTCTTCCCGACCTCCTAGGTTCCTCAGAATATTCACCGCAGCCGGGATTGAAGGAATAGGTTCCTCCAATGGTTGCTCGGTGTTTGGTTCTGGAATCTCCGACAGGTCGAAGGTTCTATCACTCTTTGCATTCTCGAGAAATTCCTTCTCTAAGAATGTCGCACTAGCCGCAACAAAAACGCGTTGTTCGGTTGGCGAATAGAAGTAATGACCAAGCGTTCCTTTAGGATAACCTATAAAGTATGTCTTGACCGAACGCGGGCCGAGCTTATCCTCGTGTCTCCACTTGACATAAGCCTCGCAGCCCCAAACCCGTATAAAGGACAAGTTAGGGACCGTTCCCTTCCATAGTTCATATGGAGTCTTGTCAACAGCTTTAGACGGACTTCGGTTAAGTATTAGAGCGGCTGACAAAAGAGCATAACCCCATAATGAATCAGGTAAAACCGTGTGACTCATCATGGATCGAACCATATCAAGTAGTGTTCGATTTCTCCGTTCGGACACACCATTCAATTGAGGTGTTCCAGGTGGAGTTAACTGTAGGGCAATCCCACAGTCTATGAGGTGTTGATCAAACTCGTGAGAAAGATACTCGCCACCACGATCCGAACGCAGTGTTTTAATCTTCCTACCTAATAGGTTCTGTACCCTATTCTGGTATTCTTTGAATTTCTCAAAGGATTCACTTTTGTGCTTCATTAAGTAGACATAGCCATATCTACTTAAATCGTCCGTGAAAGTGATGAAATACCTATAGCCTTCTCGTGCGGTGATTGACATAGGGCCACATACATCCGTGTGTATGAGTCCTAATAGGTCGCAGCCGCGCATTCCAACACCTTTGAAGGAAATACGAGTCATCTTACCGATGAGACATGATTCACACGTGCCAAATGATTGAAAATCAAAGGCCGAGATAGCTCCATGTTTGATGAGTTGTTTTACGCGTTTCTCATTAATGTGTCCCATACGGCAAAGTTGCGCCAGATACGTTTGATCTTTGTCACCAACCTTTAACTTTTTATTCATTACGTGTAATATTTCCGTGGTCTGATCTAAAACATAAATTCCGTTCATGGAGATCGCTTTGTCAGAATCATATCGTGTAATGAGAAAATGCAAGAATTATTTTCTATTACAAATGAAAAACCAAGTTTATCAAGTGCGTAAACGAAATAATGTTTTTCGAAAGACTAGGAACATAATAATGATCATATAATGACAACTCAAATCCGCTAGGAAGCGGATCACATATGTCCCCTTGGAGATGGCGGCTACTCTTGCTCCATTCCCAACACGCAGGTCCACCTCACCCTTTACGAGGGGTTCGATGTTTCGGAGCCCCTGCACATGATTACACAGATGAGAACCACAACCAGTATCAAGTACCCAAGTTCCGTAACTTGCGTGGTTAATCTCAATCATATGAATAAAAGTAGAAGAAGAGGAAGACATACCAACAGGTTTAACACGACCTGCCTTTAAGTCCTCATGATAAACAGAACATGTGCGTCTCCAATGCCCAGTCTTGTGGCAATGATGGCATTCCATGTTTTCATTCTTGCTCTTTGTCACGCCTGATGAGGTGCTCGACTCACCAGGCCCACTCTTACCTGAACCCGACTTCTTGAACTTCGCCTTACCTACTGCTAGGTTTGCCTGAGCTTTGCCCTTACCCTTCCCTTTATTTGACACAACGAGAACATCCTGTTTCATGCTCCCACTGAACTTCATGTCCTTCTCGGTCTGTACGAGGAGGGAGTGCAGTTCATGCGGAGTTTTCTTCAAATCATTCATATAGTAATTCGCTCTAAATTGCGAATAACCATCGTGGAGTGAGTGAAGAATGCGGTCGATAACAATGTTCTCGCCGATGTTACGATTAAAGGTCTCAGCTTCTCGACATTCTCAATCATGCCGAGAATGGGCTAACCGGTTGGCTCTTTCGGAGTCTCGCATCAAAGAAGCGAGTGGTATGCTCATAGGTCACGATTCTCGGTGCTTTCGAGAATTCCTTAGTGAGCGTGGTGAAAATTTTGTTTGCACCATGGGCTATGAAGCGTTTCTGCAAATTGGGTTCCATTGCAAAAATGAGTACGTTTTTAATCGCACCCGCTTCCAAGGCGAAATCGTTATACTTGTCGATCTCGTTTACTCCGGCCCGTGGGGCCGGGGTGTGACGGCATGGGCTCTAGCAGAAACTGAGCTTCCCATCGCAGCCGCGGCAAGATTCCGTAATGCCGCCTCCCAGTCCGCTAAGTTTGATCCATCATTCTTCGTCTAGTTGATCGATTCATCCGATTCATGAAGATCCGGCCGTGGACTCACGGTCCAATGTGGCACTAGGCATTGGGTCGTTCAAGTGACCAACCATTTTGTTATTAGCGTTTAATGATTCGTGATCTACACCGAAAAAGAAAGAAAAACAAAACGAAATAAGCAACTCATCGAGGTGATTTAAGTCTATTTTAAAATTCATTTTAAACATGTAGACTCTCGCACTTGCATAATTGATCTCCCTCAAGAATGATACAAGTGATCCCAAGACTCAATTTCTGTAAATTGATAAGCCAACTGTTTAGCTAATTCTTCCGGAAGAACTCTTGGTCGATAGATTTCTGTAAATCCTATCTATAGTCCACCATGATCACAGGATCGTACGAGTGACCATAGTGTTGAGATAAAATAGGTCAATCGGTTCCAACTTACCCGACGTAGAAGGGGTCATATTATGCCTACCGACGAAGAAGGGACTCATTGGAGTTTGACCTATAAAGACCGTTCTCAATTTTTGTTTGTACGAGGAAGATCCCATCAACTAAATTATAATTCATATTAAGTGAACGAATAACTAGCGTCTGCGTGAATGAATTAATTTGGGTGATGGCTTAAAAACGTGTGACATACGAATGCCAAAGAAAACTAACTCGTGACCTCTATATGTGTCAGTTTTCATGCAATTATTAGGTGGTTTGGTTTTTAGGCGGAAAATGATGCATACTATCGTTACGAAAAATAAATAAAAGAATGCAATACGTAAATAAATTCCTAGTGTGGCCTATCCTAATAAAAAGAACAAAATACAACTTTGGAATCCACCGTTGGACCCAAGAAGCTTGTCTTGTTGTTCCATCTTTATCCATGTAGCGGGAGTGAGCATCTGGTCTCCGTCTTTGGTCTTCTCAAAAATTACAATTAAAATTACAAAATATAAACCTAATTACATTCTAATAAAAACTGTAATTACAAGTGAAAAATCCAAAACGGAGATACGAGATCTCAAAATACAACCAAGACCGTGTTCCATCATTACGGTAACACGTTCTACTAAGGCCACACTAAGTTACAACTGATTGCAAAATAAATAAATACGTAATAAAAGGCATTCAAGGCATTCATAATTAACGAAAATAAATGCATCAACTAAAAACAAATTCATTCGTGACATAATTCCGTAATTATGTTAAATTTATCCAAACCACCTTTTAATGATTAAAATTCATGTGATAAAACCGCTTCTATCAATTTAATTTTAATCAAATACAGTCCGTTACTTTAAATATGCTTTAAAATAACTTAATGGTACGTGGTGAACCGTTTCACAATCATAGCGAGTGTACAATATCCGTATAATGTACATGTTAAGGCCAAACGAAAATTTAAAGCAAAAGGAATAAATTTTCAAAGTCAAAAAGTAAATCCCTCGATCCAGGGACACAGTGCTCGATCGAGAACGAAAGGGCTCGATCGATCGAATCGCAAGTCGATCGAGAGGATTGCCAAACGAAGGTGCTCGATCGACTAAACGGTGGTCGATCGAGTACTTTTATCAAGAAAGCCGCTTCGATCGAGTACGAAGACAACTCGATCGAGCAAAGAGGGTTTTCAAAGGGGTCGATCGAGTACAACATGGGACTCGATCGAACAAAACCAAGAGAAATAGCACTCGATCGAGTAGAAATACGCTCGATCGAATGCAAACATGGCTGAAACTTCAAAACCCTCGTGAAAAAAAGGTTTGTCGAGACAAAATCAATTGCAATTTTGATCAAAACGCATCAAAACAAATTTAACAATTGACAAAACTTGACATGTTGCTATAATCTCCGTATAAAATAACAACATGTAAAAACAATATGAAAATTGAAACAAAAACAAAGTAGTGTAAAACATGAAACTAGCACGGTTTTCAAGACAAAACAACAACAAGAGCAACCGTAAACAGGGACACGGTTCCCAATGCAACCAAAAACGCAGCAACAACAGAAAAAAATTTCTGCCGTGTAAAAATTTGGCTGCCGAGACAAAATTTTTAAACAAAAAAACATCGATTCATTTCGTTTAATGAAAATTACATAGAAAAATAACGTGGCCTCGCTCTGATACCACTTGTGGGTTAATATCCGTATACTACCCTTTAATTGTAGGACTATAACGCAAAATTCATATGTAATTTATAGTCATAAAACAAAATAACAAGGAAACGATAAAGATTAGAAATCAACCTCGGGTCCTTTGATGCACGGCGAAAGAATGTAAATCAAACGAGATTCCTCCTAATTGTTGCACCCAAGACCTTGTCTGAGATATGCCCTTGTGCTAGAACGTGTTCTCCGATTGCCTTGCAATATTGGGAGAACTTGTTGTGAGTTTTGTTGGATGAGAGATCCGAGTTCTGAGAGGCACAATTCCCAAAACCCTAGTTTTGTTTCAAATGAATCAGTTAGGTCAAAAGGAGAGAATAGCTCTCCTTTTGTTGAGCTCGGCCAAACCGTGGGTTTGCTTAGGGAGGGAGTGGGCTTTCCACTTCCTCCTTATTAAACTCGTGGTCCGACTCATCTCGCTAAATGTATATGACGCTGGTCCGATTATAAATCGTTATCGGTTATCGGAAATTTAGGCATCACTAATAATACGGGTTAGCTGAATTATTAATACGTGTCCGACAAAAAAGTATTGTATAATTATATTCAATATACATTTAATTAAATATAGATCGTTTATATTTAATTTTACGAATTAACTGGTTAATTCGCCTTAGCCCATGATATTTAATCCGTATTAAATATAATATCTCAACATCACATTTTGACTAATTACTAGTCAAATAACTCGGACTAACTGGTTAGTCAATTTTGGCATCTACATGACAAAGTATTTTCATCGTCACGTCTCTCAAACGTATCCTATAGGTGTGACTTTTAGGGACCAGTTGATCACCGCCATCTGTATGACAATAACGTCAAACTTATCTAGCAAGCCAACCGTTATTGATAAACGTGGATCAACTGATAATAATACCAAAGTATGCCCTTTGATCCTTTTAGAGGTTTGTAAGTCCTTGCACTAACTGTTAAGGACACCAACCCCAACACGTGGTGGTGGTGTTTGTCTCATGGGCATGGTCGAATGGGTAAGTTAGAAGGGGTTTTGTTGAGGGTTTTAATTGACGGGGTTGTATAGGTAGTGTACGGGGGCAGGCTACGGGGGCTATTGTGCTGAAGTTGGGGTGGCAGACCGTGGGGAGTTGGGCTGGTGGCAGCCATGGTTGAGTTGGTGGTGAGGAGTGTTGGAGGTGAGGGGTGCACGGCTTAAGTCGTGTTTGTGTAAGGAAAGGGGGTTGATTGTCTTTTGAGTCGGGTTTTAGTTTTGTGAGTCGGGAATTAAATTATAATAAATTCATATTAATTGTATAGTAGTTATAATTGATTAATTATTTATATAATTAGAATTAGTTAGTAATTATATTTATCGTAATTGATAGGTGACGGATTTACTAAAGAATACTTTTAGTTCAATTGCGTAATTGGAGTATTTGCTGAAAAGGTAGGGATATCTTACTCAACACTTTTATGATCTTTTTGTAAACAATAGCGTATATGTGGTGGTATAGTGCGTGATACGGTTATTGTAAAGCATATCGAGATGTGGATTGTTATTATTATTGATCTTGTATGAACTCATTTATTTATATTTAATGCCACTATATATCATTATTGGTATGAGTTATGAGACTGGAGATGAGCTGTGCATAGCAAGGAGAGTGCTACCGCCAGTTGTGCATAGTACGGAGGGTACTACTACCAGTTGAGCATGGTACGAAAGTACTACAACCAGATAGTTGAGCATAACATGGTGTTGAGGGAGTTGTGCTACTGCCAGTGATAACGGTGATTTGTATGCAGTATGGTTGGAGGTGGTGATGATGGTTTAGGGTCAGTTGGTTGAGCAATGCTGTTATTTATTTGTTTATTTAATTAACCATTTGGGCTAATATTGTTGTTTATATATTCCTACTCAACCATTGGTTGACGTGTGTTTGTGTCTTGTCAAATAAAATTGATGCCGGCTTTAATTGATGGTATCTTGTGGTGAACCAATTAATATTTCTGGTTAATTCGGGAGCAAATTAAACAGCAGGTACTTGAGTTAGCTGACTTGGGAGCTCATGGGGATGAATGAGGATTTAGTCCAAGACTACTTAGAAGTCTAGATCAGATCACATAGTTTCAGACGGTTATTGTTTATGTATTTACTTTATTTAATTCCGCTGCAAGATGTAATTAATGATTATTCAGTTTTCAGTTCGTTAAGTTGTAATGAGACCTTTAAACACTTAATTTATCTAAAGCACTTTGGTTTGTTACCTTTGTTATTCACTACCTCAGGAAACTGAGATAGTAACTCTCTTATTTACTTGGGAAGCCTAGCTAAAGACTCCTGAATAAATAGGGGTGTTACATAGGTAGCTTTACGATTTATTCGAAAAATACTCGAACTTGGATGTTGATGAACCAGGTCTAAGTTAACTAACTAACTCTAAATAAAAGAGGTTTATTTTCTTATAAAACACATAGGCCTCATTTGGTTCATGTAGGAGTTGAATCCAGTGTTAATTTGCAACTCATCGAAATACAACTCCCATATACAATTCACATGAATTGATAAAAACATGTTTGGTTACCTTGGAGGAGTTTGTTTTTCCCATGAATTAAACTCTCATGTACTGTTTGTTTGAACTATGTCAATTCACCCGATTTTGATTTATAATTACCAATATACCCTCCATAATATAAGTAATACCTAATTTGTAAAGGTGGATGAGTAAATTTGAAGGGAAATGGATGGAAGAGTTTACAATTACCTAGGAGGGGGTGGGTAATCAAACTCTTACATCATGTAGGAGTTCAAAAATCCCTTGGAGTTGTAAACTCCCCCATCTTGCATTATTTTGGGTAACCAAACAAGACTAAAAAAACTCAATTCATGGGATTTTATTATTCATTATTATAACTTGAAACGATCTTTAGACATTTGACTCGTTCCGCATTCATCCCGAAAAAGTACAAACCGATTAGGGGGCTAAGAAAAAAAAATCAAAATGAACAGAACGAAATTGAATCGAAATTAAAAATAAGGTTAATACGAGATAACATAGATATAATTTAACATGATTCGAAATTGAACTTGTTAAACGTTTATCAAGTCAATTTATGAGTTAATTATCGTTGTGTAGAAACAAGCAGAGTATCTTAAGGTACCCGGGAGTACGTAACTACCCTCATACATTTTGTGATCTACCCTAAGTTGTAAGGGTTCGAGACACGGTTGTAGATGTGTAATCTAATATCTAGCGCTAAATTACTTATATAATTTACGTTCAACGATGAATGATATACGTCTAAAATCTAAACACAGGAATTTTCAAAGATACTTATACATCAAGAAAATGCCAATTACACAACGTCAATTAGAGTTTTCACAAGATCACTTGCGGATGCTAAATTACAAACTAAGGATAAATACTATTTAACTTCATGGATAGATGGATGGCTTCACCGTCTGCTATCTAAGGCTGAGCAAAACCGGAAATCCGATCCGTATTTCAAAACCGGATCGGATATCCGAATAAAATAATCATTTTTCCTAATCCACATCCGATCCGAATAATTCGGATATCCAAAAATCTGGAATTCAAAAATTCGGAGATCTAGATTTCGAAAACCAGATTCTATCCGGATTTAAATGTACTGTAAAAATTTCATCGAGGGTAGTGGTATTGGTCTATTACCAGACTAAAACTAAAGACAATTTTGGTCCATTTCGCATTTTACAACTGTAACACCCCCACATACCAAGGTGCCTTACCAAGTACCACTATAGCATGAGAAGCTGTTACTATCTCGGTTGCCCGAGGATAGTATAACAAAAGTAACCATTCAGAAACATTTATTAAAGTATAAAGTTTAAACGAGTACATTATCTCAAAGAAATACTAAAAGAAACTGTATATAAAATCTCAATACAACTGAAATCCAAAACATCTACTCGTAACAGCAGAAGCTAGACTCGAAGTGATGACATCCCATCTCATCCTCGTAGCTAAAGATAACCATCACCTATCACAATCTGCTCACCATCCTCAAATGGATCACCACAGTTTTACAAAACAACAATGGGGTCAGTTCACAGTATAATCAATATAAGCAAATTACAATAATAGCAATGACAACAACTCCATTATCATTCTCCATTTCCAATTATGTCTCATAACTGACTACACACTTTCCTATCAGATTACTGTTGCGACAGTTAATCCACACCACCAGTGGGAGATCGCAGCCTTGCCCACCTAATCCCCGCTCATCGCAACGAGCAACAACTCATGTTCCTTAATGTGCACATCCCTCTTGTGGCGGGTTCCACAAGGGGCGAATTAAGGGCGTGAAGCCACTCCCGCAAGTGACTCCACTCAGCCAAGGACACACCTCACCAACATAGACAATCCACTACAACTCCAATAATCAAGAACACAAATCAACCACAATACATATCATGCCAATTAAATCAAAATCATCGCATCTTAAATTAACTATGCAATCAACTGAGTAGGGAAACCCTGCCTTAGCAGAGATCCGAATACGAGTCAACAAGCAGAAGCTAGAAACATTCTTCTACAAATTCTCCACTTAACAACAATCATAACAATCCAATCACAACATGCAATCATCCCTTTTTCCCCAAATTCCATTACTAGGGTAAAACCCTAAAAGACAAAACTAACAAAAGGTATAAGACTAGTGACTTAGCAAAGCAACGACGCGAGAGAGATGAACAAGGACTCACGAATAATCAAAGATCTTGCGAGAGATTAGGGATGATTAGAGTACGTGGAAATGTTTTAGGGTTTGGTAAAAAGTGAAAAGTGAAACTATTAAACGTAATTTATAACTCTTATCATCCTTAATCAAACCGCGGTATTCCCGTCAGACCGGATACTCAGTCAAGTAGTGAGAGTACTCGTCCGAGTACCCCTTACTCGGCTGAGTATTACCATACTCGGCCGAGTGTTCCGGGACAGTAACCTGACCAGGAAACACACGACACACTACTCGGCCGAGTTAGCCCTATTCGACCGAGTGACAGAACCCGGAAAACCGTGGTATTACAGTCTTCCCTCATTAAAAAGAACTTTACTCCCGAAGTTCATACCATACTCAAAACGAAACACCCAACACTACACTAACTGCTCAAAGACAACAACCACAACTACTCTAAGGTACCAACAACTCCAACTATACATGACAAAACACTCTACTCAAACTCGAAAGATGACAAAAACACAACTATTTTAACCTCAACTAACCCAAAAACAAGCATGCAACCATCTCCTACCCCCCTTAAAGGATAAAGGTTACGTCCCCATAACCAAACATACCTGATCGAAAAGGTGAGGAAAACGCTCTCTCATAGCCTCCTCAGGTTCCCATGTGGATTTTTCCACATTGTGATTAGACCAAAGTATCTTTAGTAATACGGTCTCAGTGGTCCTTGTCTTGTGCACCTTTCGGTCTAAGATCTCCTTGGGAACCTCCGCATAAGTTAGAGACTCATCTGACTCTATGTTCTCAACCTCAAGCACATGTGATGGATCACTCACATACTTCCGGAGTTGCAAAACATGAAACACATTGTGGACTCGATCCAGCAATGGTGGTAAAGCTAGCCGGTAGGCTACCTCATCTAAGCGATCTAGGATCTCATAAGGACCGATATACATCTGACTCAACCTCCCTTTTTTGCCAAACTTCATCACCCCTCACATAGGTGATACTTTCAAAAGAACCTTGTCACCTACTGCGAGCTCAATGTCCCTGCGGTACAAATCTGTATCACTCTTTTAGCGATCTTGAGCTCCTTTCATCTTTTGGCGAATCATGCAAACTTGCTTAATCATATCCTGCACCATCTGTGGTCCTAAACCCACAGTTCCACCACTATCGTCCCAACATACCAGACTCTTGCACTTCCTGCCATACAAAGCCTCAAACGGTGTCATCCCAACGCTGGTTTGATAGTTGTTATTGTATAAAAATTCAATCAAGTCCAGCCTATCTTCCCAACTTCCATCAAGCTCCATGGCACTAAACATATCTTCCACAGTCTTGGTAGTCCTTTTGGTCTGACCATCTATCGCATAATGAAAAGTTGTACTCATCTTCAAGGTAGTTCCCATCAAATCCTGCAACTCTTGCTAAAACCGTGATATGAACCTCGCATCTCTATCCGACACTATGTCCTTTGGCACCCCATGTAACCAAACCACATTTTTCCTATAATCAATGGCTAACCGTATCTTGGTCTAAGTATCCTTCATCAAAATGAAGTGAGTTGACTTTGTTAAACGTCGACGATCACCCAAACCATATTGTTACCTTGCTGAGTCCTTGGCAACCCCACGATAAAGTCCATAGATATCGACTCCAATTTCCACTCTGGTACCTCAAGTGACTAAATCTTACCTTGTCGTCTGCGTTGTTCACCCTTTACTCTCTGACATGTTAGACACTTAGCCACGAACTCGGCCACATCTTTCTTCATGTTAGGCCACCAAAACGTTTTCTTGAAGTCCTTGTAAAGCTTGTGACCACCCAGATTAACTGAATAAGGAGTGCATGAGCCTCCGTCATGATCCACCTTTTTAAGCCTGCATCACTAGGAACACACCATCTCCCATCAAAATGAACACTCTCATCTGTGTTGATAGAAAACCTCGAAACTGTGCCATTCTCCACTCTTGACTTCCACTCTTTAATCTTGGGATCAAGTTCTTTTTTCCTCCTTATGTCATCATACAAATCAGGTTCGATAGTTATGTCCCCGATGGCATCCCTATTTCGAATCATATGGATCCCTATCTTAGACACCTCATCCCTCAGTTTTAGCAAAGACATAGCTGTACATAACGAATGTACACTGTTCCTACTCAAAGCATCTACCACTACACTAGCCTTACCCTCGTGATAGAAGATCTACATGTCATAGTCCCCAATAAACTCTATCTAGCGCCTCTGTCGCATGTTCAACTCTTTTTATGTGTAGATATACCTTATACTCTTGTGATCTGAAAACACCTTAAAGGTCGCCTCATAAAGATAGTGCCTCCACATCTTTAGAGCAAAAACGACTGCACCCAGCTCCAAATCATCATTACGATAGTTCTCCTCATACGGCTTCAGTTGCCTCGACGCATAAGCGATGACTTTCCCATTCCGCATCAACACACAACCCAAAACATTCTTTGAAGCATCGATGTATACTTTAAAGTTCTCACTTCCCTCAGGTAGAGCTAGAATAGGAGTTGTGGTCAAACGCTCCTTTAAGGTTTGGAATGTCGTCTCACTACTCTCATCCCAACGAAATCTGGTCTCTTTCCGCATCAAAGCTACCATAGGTCTTGCGACCTTAGAAAAGTCTTTCACGAACCGCCTGTAGTAGCCAGCTAAACCCAATAAGCTCCGAATCTCAGCAACATTCTTCGGTGATTCCTATTTAGTCATTGCCTCAATCTTGATAGGATCCACCGATACACCCTCCTTAGATATCACATGACCTAGAAAGGCCACTTTGTTTAACCAAAACTCGCACTTAGATAGCTTGGCATATAACTGATTATCTCGCAAAGTCTGCAGAACTAACCTCAGATGCTTCTCGTGCTCCTTCTTGGTCTTAGAGTAGACCAAGATGTCATCAATAAAGATGGCCACAAACCTATCCACAAACGGGCTAAAAATCCGGTTCATAAGATCCATGAAAAATAATGGTGCATTCGTCAACCCAAAAGGCATCACTACGTACTCATAGTGACCATATCGTGACCGAAAAGTTGTCTTAGGAATATCCTCCTCTTCTATCCTCAGCTGATGATAACCCGACCTTAAATCGATCTTAGAAAACACTCTTGCGCCACTCGGCTGGTAAAAAAGATCATCAATCCTTTGCAAAGGATACCTGTTCTTCACGGTGACATGATTCAGCTTCCTATAGTCGACGCATAGCCTCATACTCTCGTTTCTCTTTTTCACAAACAACACTGGTGCTCCCCACGCTGACACAGTAGGCTGAATATACCCTTTGTCTAACAAGTCATTCAGCTGCTTCTTCAATTCTTTCAACTCTTTAGGCCCCATACGGTACGGTGCTTTAGATATAGGTCTCGTTCCCGGTTTGAGCTTGACATTAAAGTCCGGTATCTCATCTAGAAAAACATCACCAAACTCCCCAACCACAAGTATATCAGACATCGACGGAACCTCCACACGCATATCTCTCACTTGACAAAGAATCAAAGGACACTTCTTTCTTAAACATGACTTTAGAGTCATCACCGCAATAAACTTAAGCTTAGGCCTCACCACGAACCCCTTTAAAGACACCCTCTTTTGTCTGCAATCTATCTTAGCATCATACTTGCCCAACCAGTCTATCTCGCCGATGACCTCAAACCTATCCATAGGAAACTCTAACAAGTTGACCGGTAAGTCTACCTCCCCCACCAATATGGACACATCTCTATACAGCTTAGAATATGACACCGACTCCCCTGAAGGTATAAACACACTATCTTTTACGAGCTCATACTCTCCCAAATCCATAACTAAGTGTTAGTTATTTAGACCAAATTAATACTCATCTTATGATATTAAAATTACAAATTAATTTATTGTGGTCTAAATCTACATGCATGCAAATAAAATGTATAAAAGATGGTATTAAACCATCTTAAGACAAAAGTTCCTTACATTGCTATAAGGCAAAATATGGGCACTATAAAGGTCTCCTACCTTTATAGTTCTTGAGCTATGCAACTATGGATGATCCTCCAAGAACATCAATTACCAATATAGGTAATCTTCTTTGGTGGCACCCAAGAATAACCCAAAATACTACTAAAATTAATAACTAGTTAATAATAGTAGTAACCTTGTAATTGTATATTTGATGTACTAATTAATATTATTACTTTGATAATATTATTAGTTAGTTTTTATATGTGTTTTCAGATGAAAATGATGAACAAAATAAGAAGAAAAGTTGGTCTCTTGGTGATGAAGGTAAACCGGCCAAAGCACACAAAAAGGACCAAATTTTCTTCAAATTTTTCCAAACATAAGAAATGGTGTGATTAAGTGGGTATTTATAGGCAAAAATGGGGAACAAAACTAAGTGGAAATTGCCACTTAATGGACACTTGTTGTCCTCTCAAAAAATCGGTCAAGTGGACATATTTGAGTCCATTTCGGTTTTCGACATTTGCCCCACAAATGCTTATAAGTCGTATATTTAATTATCTTAGATAATTAAATATTAATTTAATTATTTAACACTTAAATAATACAAATTAACTACCAAGAACTACTTAACCATTAAGTAATCATAAGACCATTTTATCAACATACAATGTGTCAATATTATCCCACTTAGCTAATTTTACAACCTCTTGTAAAAATTAAATAGCTAATTAATTCCATTTCAAAACAAAAACACATATCGTATAAAATTAATTAATTAACATTTAATTAATAAATTCTAATTATTTATTATTTAAATATCACATAATTAAATAATAAATCTCCTTGTCCCGAGTTCGTAACCCGTCATCAAATAATACTTTTACGTGACTAATTAAAAATCAAGTTATACAAGGAATTAATTATCTCGTATCTCATACAAACAATTAATTTATTCTATTTGGGCGTCATCCTATAGGTGTGACCTAAAGGAATCAGCTGATCACCGCCGTCACACGACAATAATGTCAAACTCTAGTCAGCCAATCATTACCGATTAACGATGACCAGCTGACAAATAAATAAAATAAATCCCCGATATTCCTTTTACGAGATTTAATATGTAAACGCACTCATTGTGGAGGACACTACTCCAACAATCTCCCACTTGTCTGACACAAGTGTGCGTTACCAATTCTCTTGTCCAATAATATCTCCCACTCAATGCAAGATGTCTTTCAGGTCGTTCTTGCACGTGATCATATCATAAAGTGGTTTCCTCGATCGAGGAGAATGGTATCGACCGGATAATCTACTATAGATCGCATCCGAGCGTGGCCACGCATTCACAGTCATCTCTCCTAGATTGGCCTTGAGATAAAATATGACTTAAAAGGACAATCCTGTTGACCTATTTTCTTCATTCAATACAGATCACAATGACCCAGTAAATACTCATCGGCCTCCTTTTACTGTGCGATCTAGAACAAAAACCAAAGCCACCGGAAAACCGTACCAACTCAGACAAATAGTCACCAGTCTAAAGAATTGACTCGGAGGAATAAATAGAAGTCCTCGACACGACCTAGCAACAAAAGGACTCTATAAACGGTCATTGTCCGACAAATTGTCTTACAATATGCCTATGTAATCGACCAGTCATCACTATGACCATTTGACAGTCGAACCTGTCATCTATCGCCTTACAATCTAGTCACTCCGAGACGTCACCTCATTAAGTAACTAGGGACTAAATACAATGTTAATCCAGTTCACTTAATAGGGTTCGACATTGTCTTTACAACCTATTTGGAGAAAACAAAGTATATAAATTCAGACATAAAACTGAATATAACGATAAATGCAACTTATCATATATGAAATAATAAATACAATATTTTGATTATTACATATCATATAATTTACAACAGTTCTGGCATTCGTCTCAACCCCATCGAAACTACATGACTATCATGTTTAGCTTGAGACAATGGCTTGGTTAAAGGATCAGCGATGTTGTCAGTTGTCCCAACCTTACAAACTGTAATTTCTTTCCTTTCGATTAAATCTCTAATTACATGAAATTTCCTAAGTACATGCCTAGACTTGTTACTAGACTTGGGCTCTTTTGCTTGAAAAATAGCCCCACTGTTATCACAATACAAAGTGATAGGATCCTCGGCGGTCGGAACTACTTTCAGTCCCTCTAAAAATTGCCTAATCCAAACAGCTTCCTTTGCAGCTTCAGAGGCTGCAATGTACTCAGCTTCCGTTGTAGAATCAGCAGTCACAGACTCTTTGAAACTTCTCCAGCAAACCGCCCCTCCGTTCAACAAAAAAACAAAACCAGCCTGGGATTTCAAATCATCCCTATCGGTTTGGAAACTGGCATCCGTATAACCTCTTATACGTAATTCAGATTCTCCTCCAAACACTAAGAATGAATCTTTAGTCCTTCTCAAGTACTTCAGAATATTCTTGACGGCTATCCAGTGACTCTCACCTGGAGTTTTCTGAAAACGACTCATCATACTCAAAGCATACGAGACATCAGGACGAGAACACATCATAGCATACATGATCGATCCAACAGCGGAAGCATAGGGAATCGATTTCATGCGTTCAATATCCTTAGGCTCAGTAGGACACTGTGACTTACTCAAAGTGATCCCACTGCCCATAGGTAGAAAACCTCTCTTGGAGTTTTTCATATTGAATTGGTCAAGAATCTTATCGATATAGGCTTCTTGACTCAATGCTAATATCCTTTTGGATCTATCCCTATAGATCCGGATACCCAAGATGCGTTGAGCTTCTCCCAAATCTTTCATTTGGAAGTGATTTCCCAACCACTTCTTAACAGAAGCAAGCATATCAACATCATTCCCAATGAGTAATATGTCGTCCACATAAAGAAGTAAGAAAACAACTTTACTCCCACTAAACTTCATGTATAAACATGGTTCCTCAACACTTCGAGAAAAACCATTCTGTTTAATAACATGATCAAAACGATGATTCCAACTCCTTGACGCTTGCTTAAGACCATAAATGGATCTCTTAAGTTTGCATACTTTGTTAGGATTTTTAGGATCCACAAAACCCTCAGGTTGTGTCATGAACACTTCCTCTTCCAGAAACCTGTTCAGGAAAGCGGTTATGACATCCATTTGCCATATCTCATAATTATGAAATGCAGCAATCGCTAACATTATCCGAACAGATCTAAGTATAGCAACTGGTGAAAAAGTTTCATCATAGTGTAAACCATGAACCTGAGTGAAACCTTTTGCAACCAATCTAGCTTTGTAGACATCTTTATGTCCATCCATGCCGATTTTAATCTTGAATATCCACTTACACTGAAGAGGTCGAACATCTTTAGGTAAGTCAACCAGGTCCCATACCTGATTATCGTACATGGAATCCATTTCGGATTGCATGGCTTCAAGCCATAGCTTAGAGTCAGAACTCATAATAGCTGCTTTATAGGTCTTGGGTTCATCACTTTCTAAAAGTAAAACCTCATAGTCACCATCTTCCTCGATAATACCAAGGTATCTATCAGGCTGGCGACTAACCCTTTCTGACCTCCTAGGTTCAGAAGGAACAATAACCGATTCAGACGTAGAAGGAACATCTTCCTGTATTGTCATATCAGTTTGTGGCACTTGAACTTCGTCAAGTTCAAATTTTCTCCCACTCTGTCTTCTAGAAATAATTTTTTTTCTAGAAAGACAGCTTCACGAGCCACAAACACTTTGTTCTCGTTACTATTGTAGAAGTAATATCCACGAGTTTCCTTAGGATAGCCTACAAAAATACACTTTTCAGAACGAGGTGCAAGCTTATCGTCAAACTTGCTCTTGACATAAGCATCACAACCCCATACTTTCATGTATCGCAGATTCAGGACTTTCCCTTTCCATATCTTATATGGAGTTTTGTCTGTTGCTTTAGTGGGACTTTTATTAAGTGATTGTACAGCAGATAAAATGGCAAAACCCCAGAATGACTTAGGTAACTCTGTTTGACTCATCATCGATCGAACCATATCTAATAAAGTTCGATTCCTCCTTTCAGCCACACCATTTAATTGTGGTGTGCCATGAGGAGTTAACTGAGATACAATACCACAGTTTATAAGGTGATCTTTAAAGTCATTGCTTAAATATTCCCCACCACGATCTGATCGTAATGCTTTAATCTTCTTATTTAATTGGTTTTCTACTTCATTCTGAAACTCTTTGAACTTATCAAAAGCTTCACTTTTATACCTCATTAAGTAGATATACTCATATCTAATCATGTCATCGGTAAAAGTAATGAAATAGTCATAATTACCTCTAGCAGTGACTGTCATTGGGCTACAAACATCGGTATGTATTAAACCCAATAACTCACTAGCTCGAGATCCTTTTCCTAGAAAAGGTGAACGAGTCATCTTGCCAAGAAGACAAGATTCGCATGTACCAAATGATTCAAAATCAAAAGGTTTAATTACACCAGTCGACACTAGTCTTTTAATGCGTTTCTCGTTGATGTGTCCTAATCGATAATGCCATAAATAAGATAGATCAGGATCACCTGTTTTGAGTCTTTTATTATCTAAATGATAAACATCGTTGCAAGTATCTAGAATATAAATACCATTGATTGAAATAGCTTGACTATATACAATCCCATTAAGGGAAAAAGTACAACACTTGTCTTTAATTACAAAGGAAAACCCTTCTGTCTCTAACACAGATACGGATATTATATTTCTAGATAGCGTTGGTACAAAATAACAATTATTAAGATGTAACTCCAACCCCGAAGCTAAACTAAGTACATAAGTTCCCTCTGAGACGGCAGACTACTTTAGACCCGTTTCCCATTCGGAGATCGACATCACCCTTGTTTAGCTTTCTTATGCTTTTTTGGCCCTACAAATGATTACACAAGTGAGAACCACAACCAGTATCTAATACCCAAGTTGTATTTGAAGCATAATTTATGTCTATCATAAAAGATTCAGTTGAGAAATTACATGTCGGCTTCACAATGCCAGCTTTTATGTCATCCAGGTACTTTGTACAATTACGTCTCCAATGTCCCTTGTTATTACAATAATTACAAGTATCTTTAAGAGGATTACCCTTTATAGGTTTTTGCTTGGTAGATCAATTCGCAATTGCTTTACCTTTGCCTTCCACCTGAACGGGCTTCTTACCTGCGTTCCTCTTAAACTGCTTCTTCCCCTTCACGTTAATCGCAAGTACATCTTTCCTTGTACTCCCACTCAATCCCATGTCCTTCTCTGCTTGCAATGGAGCTCATGTAAACTCTTTCTCATGTTTGTCATATTGTAATTTACCCTAAATTGGGTAAATCCCTTGACGTGCGAGAGAGAGTGGAGCACTCGGTCCACCACAAGTTCGTCGGGGATCTTGCATCCCAACCCCTCTAAAGTTTCCACGTACTCAATCATTTTAAGTACGTGTGAACTTACAGGTTGACCATCTTTGAGGTTAGCCTCAACGAAACGAACAACGGTGTCATACTGAATTATTCTCGGGGCTTGAGAAAACATAGTGGAAAGCCTCGAGAATACTTCATGTGCATCACGAAACTTGACACATTGCCTTTGTAAAGCAGGATCCATTGAAAAAATCAAAACATTTTTTATTGCAGCAGATTCTTTTTGATAATTTGAAAAAGCCTCCCTTACATCGGCAGTGGCCCTAGTACTAGGTGGCCATATTAGGACTTGTTTGTTTTAATTCTTTTATGCATTCATGCCAAATCGTCACTACATGTTTTATTTTTTTGTTGTTATCGATTTAATCGTCTAGCATTCACTAATTTTGTTCATTTAAAAGTGATAGACAATTAAATTGATAAGATATCTCACATTTTGTTTAAAATTGAGATTAAGCCTTACCAAATAATAGCACCTATGAATCCCTTCTTCATTAGAGGTAGGTTCGGATCACCGAGGTACACTCTTTTTACGTTGGGTAAGTAGGGTAATAAAAGTTATTACGCGTGAAAATTGGTTGGACTCAACGAGATAAATATGGGTTGAATCGGTCCACCGTGCCCATATTTATTCTGGGGCTAAAAGATAGATTTTAAGAAAATCCGTCAACCAAGAGTTCTAGTAGTAGAATCAGTCAAAATGTTGACTCACCAAATTTATATAAATATGGGTTGAATCGGTCCACCGTTCCCGTGTTTATATAAAATTGGATCTTGGAATCATTTATATAATTCAGTGGGAGATCATTATATAAATGGGAACTTGTTAAATAGTTTCACAAGTTAAATATTTCTAGACGATAAATGTTAATCTTTCCTTTATTTCCTTTGTAGTAATCACGATGACTTCTACTAGTGAAACCGCCACCATAGCTAGAGATTCATGGCTACGTTCTTTTATGGACAAATATGTATTAAAAGCCGACGGTAGTGATTTTAAAGATTGAGAAGAACAACTTCGATTAGCTGCCGCAGGTGATGGCAAATTACGCTACCTTGTCGATCCCTCTCCCCCTTCGCCTAGTACTAGGGCCACTGCCGATGTAAGGGAGGCTTTTTCAAATTATCAAAAAGGCTCTGATACCACTTGTTAGTTATTTAGACCAAATTAATACTCATCTTATGATATTAAAATTACAAATTAATTTAATGTGGTCTAAATCTACATGCATGCAAATAAAATGTATAAAAGATGGTATTAAACCATCTTAAGACAAAAGTTCCTTACATTGCTATAAGGCAAAATATGGGCACTATAAAGGTCTCTTACCTTTATAGTTCTTGAGCTATGCAACTATGGATGATCCTCCAAGAACACCAATTACCAATATAGGTAATTTCCTTTGGTGGCACCCAAGAATAACCCAAAATACTACTAAAATTAATAACAAGTTAATAATAGTAGTAACCTTGTAATTGTATATTTGATGTACTAATTAATATTATTACTTTGATAATATTATTAGTTAGTTTTTATATGTGTTTTAAGATGAAAATGATGAACAAAATAAGAAGAAAAGTTGGTCTCTTGGTGATGAAGGTAAACCGGCCAAAGCACACAAAAAGGACCAAATTTTCTTCAAATTTTTCCAAACATAAGAAATGGTGTGATTAAGTGGGTATTTATAGGCAAAAATGGGGAACAAAACTAAGTGGAAATTGCCACTTAATGGACACTTGTTGTCCTCTCAAAAAATCGGTCAAGTGGACATATTTGAGTCCATTTCGGTTTTCGACATTTGCCCCCACAAATGCTTATAAGTCTTATATTTAATTATCTTACATAATTAAATATTAATTTAATTATTTAACACTTAAATAATACAAATTAACTACCAATAACTAGTTAACCATTAAGTAATCATAAGACCATTTTATCAACATACAATGTGTCAATATTATCCCACTTAGCTAATTTTACAACCTCTTGTAAAAATTAAATAGCTAATTAATTCCATTTCAAAACAAAAACACATATCGTATAAAATTAATTAATTAAAAATTAATTAATAAATTCTAATTATTTATTATTTAAATATCACATAATTAAATAATAAATCTCCTTGTCCCGAGTTCGTAACCCGTCATCAAATTATACTTTTAGGTGACTAATTAAAAATCAAGTAATACAAGGAATTAATTATCTCGTATCTCATACAAACAATTAATTTACTCTATTTGGGCGTCATCCTATAGGTGTGACCTAAAGGGATCAGCTGATCACCGCCGTCACACGACAGTAATGTCAAACTCTAGTCAGCCAATCATTACCGATTAACGATGACCAGCTGACAAATAAATAAAATAAATCCCCGATATTCCTTTTACGAGATTTAATATGTAAACGCACTCATTGTGGAGGACACTACTCCAACACTAAGGCATGACTCCTAGACACAAAAGAGTGGGTTGCCGCCGAATCAAACAGGATAAAAGATGGCGTATTATAAACAAGAAATGTACCGGTAACAACATGAGCATCGTTCTCTGCCTCCTGCTTTCCCATCATAAAGAGCTTCCCACTACTTTTCTGACCTCCACCCTGGATCGTGGTAGTCGAAGTAGTCGGCTTGGCTGTCGAGTTCTGCATCACACTGTTGTTCGGACGCTGATAGGACCCTCCATTGTTGCAGTTGTAGCCGCAATTGTTGTTGTTCTGTCCTCCGCGATTACCCCACGATCCATATGGCCCGTTGCTAGCAAAGCTTTGACTTGGAGCCTGAGAAAAGTTCCTCTGATACGTCCCCGAAAAGCCTCTTCTTCCTCTAGCACTGGTGCACGCATGCCTCTTATGACCCACTCCGCCACAGTTAAAGCAATTAAGGCTGGAGTTATCACTAGCTCTCCGACCGCCTCCTCTTCCCCAAGCCCGAGATCCCCCTGCATACCCAGATCCTCCAGAAAAGGCCCTAGCCTAACTGTGATTGCTCCTCTTGTGGCCCGACTGGTTGCCACTCTCACTCTCCTCCTTCTTCTTCTCAACATTCCTTTCCTTAGCCTCCTTGGCTAAGTCCATTAACCTCTCAGCGTGCCCAACTCGTGCATATACCTCTTTCAGATCCGTGAGTACCCCAGATGGTATTCGATCCATGATATTCGGTGCTAACCCCTTTCCAAAGCAAAGAGCTAAACCCCGTTGACCCATCTGCATATCCTCTGTGTAGCGTGACAACTCTCTAAATCGGTGATAGTACTCTGTGACGGTCATATCATCAACCATGGTGAAAGAATCGAAATCGGCTCTTAGCTTGTGACGGATGTGCTCCGGTATAAAGTGTTCCCTCATAGCGCTCTTGAAACCTGACCATGGAATAAGATCATATCCCTGATCCTTGTAGTAGGCCCTAGCATCCTCCCTCACATTCTGCTACCAGACTCCAGCCTCATTTCTTAGTGATCGTATCAAATTATACCTCACAAGTGCACGATTGTCGTTGTACACTATTGAGGGTCGATCCCACGAGGAGTTAGAAAGAGTATTAATCGTTCTAATCCTTAACCTTAGCTAAGTCGAGCAATAATAAGGTAAGGGTAATATTCTAACAACTAATCTAAACAAAATAAAATGCAATTTAACAAGAGAGGTGAAAATGAGCAAGATAAGACTAAGGTGTAATTCAAATGATTAAAAAGGCCTAGAACTCGATTCTCCCACAATAATTTGTAATTCCACATCACGATTCCCTAGGCCAATCAAAAGGATAGACAAGTACGGGGGAGATGGCTCTAATTCGCCTACTAACTCCCTCTCGGGTTCATAATAGGACACTAGCTCTACCGCCAAAAACTTGATTGTATCAAATTATACCTCGCAAGTGCACGGTTGTCGTTGTATACTATTGAGGGTCGATCCCACGAGGATTTAGGAAGAGTATTAATCGTTCTAATCCTTAAGCTTAGCTAAGTCGAGCAATAATAAGGTAAGGGTAATAATCTAACAACTAATCTAAACAAAATAAAATGCAATTTAACAAGAGCGGTGAAAATGAGCAAGATAAGACTAAGGTGTAATTCAAATGATTAAAAAGGCCTAGAACTCAATTCTCCCACAACAATTTATAGTTCCACATCACGATTCCCTAGGCCAATCATAAGGATAGATAAGTAAGGGGGAGATGGCTCTAATTCACCTACTAACTCCCTCTCGGGCTCATAATAGGACACTAGCTCTACCCACCAACCCCCCTCTCGGGTTCAAAGGTCGGAATCCCTAACCTAATACCCGGCTACCATAAGAACATGCATTTTCCCAAGGTGTCTTAGTAATGGCTAAGGTCATTAAGCCCTCATCGTTTTCCGGGTCATCCAACTCCTTCTCTCGAAGGTCGAATTCAAACACTAGCTTAGAGGTACCGTCCATCGGTTCTCCCTTTCGGTCTCAACCTAGGTTAGCAAAAGGTCCAAATTCCGGTTACCCGGTTCATAACCTAACCAACTCTCGTTGGTGGACAAGGGTCACAAATCGACAATTCCCAAAATTGGTCCATAATCCAAATCAATCCTCTAAACTACCCTCACCAATCTCCCCCAACAATTAGCCCTTATGAGAATCAATTAATGGAATTACTCATGTCGGGTCAAACCGAGTCCTAGTAGAAGACTACTCACTAACCATGGTTCTTAAGACAAAAGTGACAATAAAGATGGATTCTTTAATCATGAACATGATGTGAAAATGGATTCTACAACTAATCGTGCAATTACCCAACAAATCTAAGAGGAAATGCTAATTTAACTAAGAAGAGCAAGGATTAAGACAAAAAGACTCAAACTTTAACACAATCACCAAAAAGGTTCAACCTTTAGATGAGGAACAACAATGGTGAACATGAATAAGATGAACAATATAGAGACAATAACAATCTAACAACAAAAGAGAAGAATTCAAGCATAAACAATTAACAAAACTTGAATGAAAGTAAATGTAAACAAATGAAATTTAGGGAGAGAATTATACCAACTTAATTGCAAAAGGTGAAAACTTGGATTGAAATAATAAAGATGAATTTCTCCCTCCTTCAAATTGCAACCCACTAATGTAAATGTAAACTATTGATAATTGTAAAATTTGAATAAACTAAAGAGAGATTAAATTAATAAAGAAGAAAAATTACAACTTTGATTTAGATGGAAAATTAATTGGAGGTGTTCTTGTCTTACAATATTGAGGGAATAAGAGAGAGAAATTTCTAATCTAATTTCTAGTCTAATTTCTAAGGTAAGTGGTGTGTAATGTGTGGTCTAACTAGTCTTTTTAAACTAATCATCTAAGGTCTTATAATAATAATAATAATAATAATAATAATAATAATAATAATAATAATAATCATCATAATAATAATAATAATAATAATAATAATAATAATAATAATTATAATAATAATAATAATAATAATAATAATAATAATAATAATAATAACAATAATAACAATAATAATAAGAGAAAATTGTTGATTACAGCCTTTTAAAAATCACTTTTTGAAAATTACAAATTTTTATATAATTTTTTTTTTTTGAAAATTACATCCAAAATATTACTTTTCTTCTAAAATTGCATCAACTCGAGGGTTTTGGTGAATTTTGATGATGTTTTTATGATGTTTGGGGTGATTAATTGGTTTGTGTCAAGGAGAGGTAAGAAACTGGGTAAGAGAGGCCTCAAATAATAAAGGATACATCATAAAAACATCATCAAAAATCACCAAAAACCTCAAAAAGGTGGTGCGATTTTTGAAGAAAAGAATATTTTGGATGTAATTTTCAAAAAAAATTATATAAGACTGTAATTTTCAAAAAGTGATTTTTAAAAGGCTGTAATCAACAATTTTCTCTAATAATAATAATAATAATAATAATAATAACAACAATAATAACAATAATAATAACAATAATAATAATAATAATAATAATAATAATCATCTAACTACCCAAAAACACACGACTCAAAATACAATAACAAAAAGAGGAAGGGGTGTCAACGTCAAAAGGACGCAGTAGAGGTGCTAAGCCGGCCCACCGGCCGTCGGCTAGGTGACCGGTTGGAGGTTCCCTGGAAATGAAAGGGAGAATTGATGGATGTGTGAGCCGGTTGAGGGGCGGCAGACGGGTACTCGTCTTGGAGAGCAGATTGGATGCGATTTGTGTTGCGAGCCGGTTGGCCGGCCACCGGTGACAAGGTCGGCTGGGAGTTCTCTGGAAAATGGAGTCAATTCTTTGCATATTCCCAGTCGGTTGGGTAGGCGGCAGTCGGTGACCCGACTCAGAGAACGATTGCTTCTATTCCAATTAACTCGATTTCGATCCCGAGTTCATGCTTGATGATGGGGGCTGCTGCTCGTGTGGCGGATCTGGGTAGCTTGATTGATGGGACTCGATGAACTCGAGCCATGGATGTAGGTGAGCAATTTGAGCAGAAAGCAGCGGTGGTAGTAGTAGATTGTTGTTGGTGTTTGTCGAATTTGTCGACATGGTGACTGATGAATTGGTCATGGTGAATGGTGGTGGAAGGTGTTGCTGCTACTGCTTGTCGTAAATTGTGATTGGGGAATGGTTGCAGCTGGTGATGGGAGAGTCGAGTCAGGTTGAACGGAGTTGTTGCTGCTGCTTGATGCCGAGTTCGATGGTGGTTGTCGGAGTGCAGATCCGATGATGTTGCTTATGGTATTTGGTGGAGTGATGAAGGTGAATGAGGAAGATGAAGGGCGTAAATGGTGATGTGTGGTACGAAATAGAGGTGAATGCTGCTGGTTGTTGCACGAGCAGTATGGTGAAAGTAAATGGTGATGAGTTGATTGATAAGGGGAGTTCAGGAGAGTATGGTTGGCAAGGGTGAAGAAAGCAAGTCATTGGTTGAATTTGTCAACCTTTGACTTTGCTACTTTTGTTTAATACTAGATCTCGCATCGACCCATCTTGCTCCTCGATTTCTATTCCCTTTTATTCTAATTCGAATCTCCACTTTATTTTACCGCCTCGCCTACAAATTATAATGAAACGATATTAATGCTAATATTAAATAAAAATCCAACTAATTAATAAATATAACCAATACGACTAATTATTATAAATTAGTAACTAAATGAGCTATTTAAACATTTAACGCACACAAAATCGAGTTTAATAAGAGTAAAAGTATGGGTAAAATACGACTAAAATGCTACTTATCAAATCTCCCACACTTAAACCTTACTCGTCCTCGAGTAAGTTCATTAATTAAACTACGACCCTTAATATAAAAGGACTATCCAAACTACTAATATCCGATGAAAGACAATTAACGGGCCTTCTCCGTCCCTTCAAGTCACAACGAAACACAATGAGGTATTTGCTTCCTTGCAAGGCAAGTGGGGGCTTGCGGAAAATTTCCACACATCCATCATTTAAGCACGAATCAACATATAAGATGCATCACAAAAAGTCAAACCACTTTCCTCATCTAAGCGGCCGTTTTGTTTCAAAAATGAACAAAGAGAGTCATTAATGGAGGATGTCGTCTCCGGGACTTACCAAGGTGTGGACTCCCTAATTCTAGCTCAAGTAGCCAACACACAGGTGCCTAAAAAACAAATTCTAGGCGGGAAAAGGAAAGTACGTTGCTATACTCCCAAGATTGACACGACACACACAACATTCGACTCCATATCAAACCTTTGACCAAAAGGAGACCAAAGTCCGACTCTCACGGGTTTCACTAATCACTCAATTAAAAGAATGGGGTGATTTTTGTGACAAAATGTAGCCAAAATCACACTCCTAACTTGACTTGCGAAGCATGCTCGCAATCTAATATGGTACTATATCCAATATCCGCAAGAGAAATGCCAAATGATGCACATACAAGAGACAATCGGGTTGTAATGGGGTTGGGTTAGGTGAAAAGGGATCGGTGCAAGCACCATTTTATGACATGTGAGGCTATCGGATTGAGTAATCGCCACGTCTAACCAATTCACTAAACCGTACCAACGCAAATGAATTCCTCCACAAAAATTTGGCAAAGCTTGCCACTTCCAATCATTATTCATTTCATTCTTTTCAAAACAAGACTCAATTGCAATTCCATCAACCCTTTATTTGGCAAAAAAATATACATTCTTTTTTTTTTTCATTCCATTTTTCTCTTTTTCTATTTGTTTTTCTTCTTCATTTTTTTTCTTTCTATTTGATTTTCTTTCTTGCATTTTTCACGACTTGTTCACCTCTTATTAAACAAAAGTAGCCAAAGTTGCATTTCACTCATGTGGCATTAAGATCAGACACCTCAAGGTGAGTCAAAATTTCAACCCAAGTATACTCCACAAAAGAACCACAATGACGAACTACTCAACCAAGGTGAGTTGTTTATGGGATGTAGTTATTTTGTTGGCAATTGAAATGACAAGGCTTAGGCACAAATTGGGTAAACAAAAGGGAAAGATGATCAAATGGGTGAAAAATAAGCTTATTTGGCTATGAGAGGCTACTTTATTTGAACAAAATTGTCTCAACATGCACATCGACACTTCTACGGTAAGGAATGAGCACCATACTTGTGCATTTTGACATGACATACCACGTAAGGAGAACTACTCTCATGACCTAAACGGGACCGGTTTGATGGACCGGTCATATGGAGGCTCTATCCTCACATTTTAGTAGCTATGTCGGTCCTAGGTCAAGTCTCGGGCCTAATACGGTCTCACAAGGTGGTCGTTACTTGGTTGTTAAGCTAGACTTCCAGGTTTTTGCAAGCAAAAACCCTAACATGTGTCATCAAAAGGCACGAGCTATCAAGAGGTAAATGACGCGGGCAAAACGAATTATCATCATTGGTAACATATACCCTCCACATTTAAACTCCCTAAGAAATATTTACATACTAAATGCAACGTGTATGAATGCAAACTACACATATGAACAAACTACGTGAATGCAAGAGTGAACCCATATATACATGTGTAGTCTAAATGCACACATTTTCTAGTCCTAACAACACACCAACAACACAAGCATATCCAAAACGGTTCCCAAAAGGAACACCCACATCAAATATCCCGTCCTCCTCCATGCTTATATATACAAAAAAGAAAAGGAAGGATAAAAGAGAAAGGATTGGAATAATTTTACCAAACGTCTTCTCCATGATTCATGTGTTGCCTATCAAAATGGTTAGGACAAATGCAATATAAACAATGCAATATTTTTGGATTTTTTGAATTTTTTTTTTGAATTTTTAGGCATTTTTGTATTTTTTTTTTCAAATTAACAAGCAAATATATACAAATATAAACAATATGCACAAAGTGGATATTTCCCTCCCAACACTTGAAATTTACATTGTCCTCAGTGGAACAAAGTATAGGGAGAGAATAGGAAAAAATAAATAACATATTTTTGTTGGTTTTTGAATTTTCCAAAATGTAAGAACATGTTTTTGATTTTTTTGAATATTTGAAAATAAAAAACATGTTTTTGGTATTTTTAAATGATGGAATTTCCTCCCCACACTTATTTATTTACATATTTCAAATGGAAATAAATGTGTGGAGGAAATTTCGAAATAAAATACATGTTTTTGAAGAATTTTTTAATTTTTCAAATTTTTAGTGGTTTTTGGTTAATGAATGTAATGCATGAATTATTCTATATGCTAAATTTAAAGGACAATGCAAACTACACTACATGAATGCAAAGAGAGCTAATTTAGATTAACTCCTATTCGATTAAGTAAACTAAATGCAAATGCAAGCAAAACATAAATAAAGCAAGGGAAGAGAATACTAACAATATGGTGGTTCTTAAGGGACTCTACCAAATCTCTCATCCAAAATTTTGTTGTTTGAATCCTTTGGTGATGTGTTCTGATACCCGTCGTTGTGAGTACCAAAAATAAGATTTATAATTTCCTATTAAGACTAACCTAGGCTAGTGGTAACAGGGTCGAACCACAAGGAGGCAGACGTAATTTCTAGCTGTCTAATTCTAGTCTAAGGTAACGAGTGTAGGGGTTGAGTTGAATTGGTCTATAGCTAAGAATAAATAAAGACAATAAACTAAAAAGACGGATTAAACAGATAAAGAAGGGGTACTAGGATGGTCGGTTCATTACGGACAAATAAGATACTAAGTTGGTCTGAATCAAACACAAGTGAGGCGGGAAAACAAGAGGTCCTCTCGGTCCACTCTTAATAAATAGCATCTTTCGATCTCGCTATAGGTCCCTAATAACACTAATACTGACTCTCGTCCTGAAAAGTGACTAACAATCTAAACTTTACCTATCTTTCGATCTCAGCATAGTTTAGTCATTTTAATTGGTGATCTAACAACTGTCCCTATCTCTCGATCTAACGGGTCAGTCATATCCTAAACATTCAACTAGTCGTGTGCACTCGATTCGTCAAATAAAGAATTAAAACAATTAAAACGAAGATCAAACCTCACGTGGTCAGTCGATCGATCAGGTATGGCAGTCGATCGACTGACATGCGATTTCAGTCCATATTATTCTACGCCGCCTATACTATAATTCCCCTACATCCTAGCACAATTAAATTAGCTACTCATACTAAGAACAATAACGACAATAAGATTAATGAAATTAACTACTGAATTCATGCTTAGATTAATGAAACAAAAGGCTAGCATAAAGCGATAAATATGGCTTCGGAAACTAACTAAAAATCTATACTATGAGCGATAAAGTAATGAAACCGAAAATAAGCGAGAGGAAAATACCGCGAAGATGAATGATAACGGAATGACTGAAAGCACAACGAAAATCCAATGCGAAAATAGTTTCCCAAACCCTAATTATTTGATAAAACTGAACTGAATGTAAAACGAGGTAAAAACTCGATGATTAATCTGAGGTTCTAGGTTACGTTATATAGGAAATATACGTAACACTCATTAGCAAAACCTAAACACAATGGGCTTGCGTTTCCTCGATCTTTTATTTTGCGTCAGACCCGTTGTTCAGTGGATCGACCATAATCATCTGTCGATAGACCAACTTGCGCTGTACAGGAGATGCTGTATGTCGTGCTCTGGTCGATCGACCATGTAGGTCAGTCGATCGACCAAGGGTGCTGTACAGAATTGCATTCTGACGAATTCTGCAGCGCACCGATCTTAAAACAGCTGCCATTTCTTCGTTACTTATCGGAATAAAGCGATTCTCGAGGCGTTGGAAAGCTAAGAGGATAAGCTTTCACCTCCATTTGGAATCACTCGATTATCAGGTCTAGAACTCGATATATAGCCATCTGAAGCAGGCTGCAATATCGTGAAGTGCTTCTTTGCTTGTTAAACTCGTACGCACCCATGCTTTTGTTATCTTTAGGCCTTGAAACGCGCACCAAGCTCATTCCTCGAGTCACTACTCCATGTCAAATGCAATGCTGAGTACTTAGGGACGGATTTGGCTCGATTTCTACTCATTTCCGCATAAATCTGCAATATTACATAAAAATACGAAAGTAGACAAAATGGGGAGAATAGTAGCAATAACTACTTAAATGAGCTCTGAAATGCGTGTAAAATAGGGCGTAAAACAACATATTTAGGACACGCATCAAACTTCCCCAAACCAAACACTTGCTTGTCCCCAAGCAAGAACTAAACTCGATCTAATGACCTAATGGAACGAGTTCAATCTCAGAGCGAATTACAAAATGCAAAGCCTAAACCATTTTAATGCATTAACCAACAATCAATTAGCAAATGAATCATGCAAACGAGTTATGGAGTCGTTAAAAACTGCTGAACCATCAACTATAGAGACTTATCAATTTGGACTCTCACGGGTCGCTCATATCACACATAAGCACAGGTGAATATATAAGAGGATAGAAAGAATTTATTTTTGTAAAAACTCTCACCTAACTGCGACCTATAAGAACATGCCTGCAATATAATATGAAAACAATCTCTATGACCGTACATATGCATTCCAACCAACAAATGACCATGACACATGCCGAGGTATGAATATGGAAATGTGAGGTATGGGTAAGAAGAGGCAAAACGTTTTATGGTAAAGTGGAGGTACAGGTGATCAAGCTAGTATCAAAACGGAACCAAATGGCAACATCCAACTTCTTGCTCATAATCAACAGAAACGGTGATATAGCAAGCAAAAAACTCACAATCTCCAAAATAGTAGTAATCAACCAACTCCCCATAAGATATAAATGGAACATGGGAGCAAAAATCGCCATAAGATAAAGGATTGAATTATGCGAATTGATTTCTTTTCTTCACGGACCTTCAGTCGATCGACTAGAAATGGCGATCGATCGCATTGCTTCTACAAAGATGAGAACTCTCTTCTTTTTTCTTTTTCGAAATATTTTTCTTCTTTTGTTTCTTTCTTTTTCTTTTCATTTCTTTCTCTCTTTTTTCATTTTACAAACATCACCTCAACAGAGCATATGCCACCAAAAACGAGTAACAATCCCAAAAACTAAACTACTAGCTTGACAAGGCAGGCTAAATGTAGGATGTAGTAAATAGGACAAAAAAGATATTTTTGGCAGTGTGGAGCTTATGGGTAAAATAAGAAAAGGGAGACCTCTACCACAAGTGTCAACTAACCACAGACCGAATGCATACAGGTATTAAGCAGATCAAGTTCATATTTATGCACATTTATGTGACATGTCTCATAAGGAGTAACTACTCACAATCCTAGATAAACTGGTCATGGATGACACCAGTTATAGGCTCTAAATCTCAAAAATATGATGTAGCTTGCCAAATTTTTAAGTCAAGTCTCAAGCTCAGCAAGATATTTAACGAAAACTCGTAGATATGCAAATACGATTCTACTAATAACATGTCAATTAGCAAAGCTCAGGCATAAAACAGGGGCAAATGCAATGTCATCATTGAAATACTACCGTTCCGACTCAACCTATATGCTAAAATAAACGTGCATTTTTTTGAAATTTTTCAATTTTTTTGGATTTTTGTAAATATATAAAGAAATAAACAATGCAAAACAAAATGTAAACGTGAATGCAAGCAAATGATATGCGACGCAAAACCCTTCCCCAAACCAAATCGCACAATGTCCCCATTGTGCAAAATCATGTAATGAAAGAAAAGAGAAGTGGGAATTTGCGTAAAATGAAAGAAGACATGAAGTAAAGACTTGGAAACTCACAAGACTTTAACAAACAAAGGAAACCTCCCCAAACCAGCGTGAGCTAGGAGGTTTCAAGAGTGGAGCTATGATGCTACCAAGAAGTACCGAAAGACAGAAAATACCACGCATAAGATCGAGAAAAAAAAAAAACAATTTTGAAGCGGTAAAAATGTGCATAATTGAGAAAACAGAAGAAATAAATAATTGGACGGAAGGTAAGTGGAGTAGAAAACTCCCTTAAGTCCGCAAATCGACCAAACACAGCAGGGGAGAGGTCGTGAACAGGTACAGCAGTCCATGGCGGTCGATCGACCATAGCAGGCAGTCGATCGACCAGATGAACAGGAACATAAGCTCCTGGAAAGTGCAACTCAGTCGATCGACCAATGAAGCCGGTCGATCGATCGAAAATCTTCTTTGTACTCCTTATTTCTTCGTATTTGCTCAATAACTTGAGCTAGTGAGCTCTAAAACCCTGCAAATGCACAATAATACGCGCCCAAAATTGCGCAAAACCCAAAGTAAAGTCTAAAGTGTAGCTAATTATTAGAGCACACAAAAACAAATAAAGCTAAAAGTTCCAAAACCAAATTAAACGAAATGTTTCAAACTCCGGGTTGCCTCCCGGTAGCGCTAGATTAGACGGTCCCAGCTCGACCCACTTTTCGATCATCAAAAAACACAAATCACTGGCCCACTACTAGGCTTCTGACTGAACGCAGTGGCTTCAGCAACTGTCAAATCTACTCCCGGCCTTCACAACATGGCAACGGAAGAACAACAATGTTTCGCAGCATCCGGATCCCAATCTTTCACCTCAACGCACAGCTTCTTCTTAGACGGCCTATCCTCATCAGGACCTCCTCCTGGATCATATATCCGGGCAGTGCCAGACTTCAAGCTAAGAACACCCAACTCACCTCCGGGGTCTTTGAACTTGACAAGACCTGTAGAAAGAGAAACAAAGCGATGTTCCTCCAATTTGTTCCTAAACTGGGGCGGAGGCATCAATTCTACAGCAGCAAATGGTTCACCAGAAGGAGTAAGAAGGTATACATAATCGACTAAAGGAGTGGAATTACCTCTAATCGAATAGGAGTGGTCTTCATTTACCTTCTCATCGTCATCCGGAATAGGCGTTGGTGACGATTTAACAATTCCCAAGGCTGCAGGTATCAATCGAACAGCGTCACTACTCGATCGAGTAGTTTCCTCCTCCAGCATAACTGGTCGATCGACCACTGGTTCCAGTCGATTGACCGCGCTTCCTTCTGCAATGTCATTCGTTCGACCACACAAATCTGCTTGGTCGAATTCTTCATGTGGCACAGCATTGAAGTCTTCAATTGACGCTTCATCGTCCTCCAAATCATCATCCTCCGAGTCATACATATCATCATTTTGCTCGGCAGCTACTTGAGCCAAGAGAAGCTCAAGTCTTTTGAAAGAAGCTTCTCTCTGTTCAGCCATTTCTTGCATTTGGAGTTTAAGCATCTCCACCATAGACTTCAATTCCGCACTCTCTTCAGAAGGAAGAGAGTCTTCACGAGGTGGTGCAAAGGAATATGAAGGCTCTTGGAACCCTTCGATAGTACGGATGTGGTGGCGTATAATGACCTTGTTTATAGTGCCAGTAAGCATAGACTTGGTCCATATCTGCTCGGCACATAACAGAATCATGCCCCTTAGCGCCACATCTCCCACAAATCTCCACCTGCTGCTCCCATGGATGGAACATGAGTGGACTCTCCTGAAGTACTGCAAATAAACAATACTAAAGAAAAAGATGAGAACTACCTCAAGGTACTCAGTCTTCCCTTGAGGCGAAAAACAGACTAAAATAAAACAACTAAAAATTAGAACAATTGCCTCCCTAAGAATCACGCGCCAAAATTTGATACCGTCGTTGTGAGTACCAAAAATAAGATTTATAATTTCCTATTAAGACTAACCTAGGCTAGTGGTAACAGGGTCGAACCACAAGGAGGCAGACGTAATTTCTAGCTGTCTAATTCTAGTCTAAGGTAACGAGTGTAGGGGTTGAGTTGAATTGGTCTATAGCAAAGAATAAATAAAGATAATAAACTAAAAAGACGGATTAAACAGATAAAGAAGGGGTACTAGGATGGTCGGTTCATTACGGACTCGGCGGAAAGCATACTAAGTTGGTCTGAATCAAACACAAGTGAGGCGGGAAAACAAGAGGTCCTCTCGGTCCACTCTTAACAAATAGCATCTTTCGATCTCGCTATAGGTCCCTAATATCACTAATACTGACTCTCGTTCTGAAAAGTGACTAACAATCTAAACTTTACCTATCTTTCGATCTCAGCATAGTTTAGTCATTTTAATTGGTGATCTAACAACTGTCCCTATCTCTCGATCTAACGGGTCAGTCATATCCTAAACATTCAACTAGTCGTGTGCACTCGATTCGTCGAATAAAGAATTAAAACGAAGATCAAACCTCACGTGGTCAGTCGATCGACCAGGTATGGCAGTCGATCGACTGACATGCGATTTCAGTCCATATTATTCTACGCCGCCTATACTATAATTCCCCTACATCCTAGCACAATTAAATTAGCTACTCATACTAAGAACAATAACGACAATAAGATTAATGAAATTAACTACTGAATTCATGCTTAGATTAATGAAACAAAAGGCTAGCATAAAGCGATAAATATGGCTTCGGGAAACTAACTAAAAAATCTATACTATGAGCGATAAAGTAATGAAACTGAAAATAAGCAGAGGAAAATACCGCGAAGATGGATGATAACGGAATGACTGAAAGCACAACGAAAATCCAATGTGAAAATA
The DNA here is from genome assembly GCF_048544455.1 of Silene latifolia. Lineage (NCBI taxonomy): Eukaryota > Viridiplantae > Streptophyta > Magnoliopsida > Caryophyllales > Caryophyllaceae > Silene > Silene latifolia. Next base: position 29,038,130 of record NC_133531.1, read on the forward strand.
GTTTCCCAAACCCTAATTATTTGATAAAACTGAACTGAATGTAAAACGAGGTAAAAACTCGATGATTAATCTGAGGTTCTAGGTTACGTTATATAGGAAATATACATAACACTTATTATCAAAACTTAAACACAATGGGCTTGCGTTTCCTCGATCTTTTATTTTGCGTCAGACCCGTTGTTCGGTCGATCGACCATAATCATCGGATCGATAGACCAACTTACTGTATAGAGAGAGGCTGAGCTTTGTATGTCGTGCTCGGTTGATCGACCATGTAGGTCGATCGATCGACCAAGGGTCTTTATCTGAATTGCATTCGACGACTGCAGTCAGCGCGCACCGATATTAAAATAGCTGCCGTACTTATCGGAATAAAGCAATTCTCACGGCGTTGGAAAGCTAAGAGGATAAGCTTTCACCTCCATTTGGAATCACTCGATTATCAGGTCTAGAACTCGATATATAGCCATCTGAAGCAGGCTGCAATATCGTGAAGTGCTTCTTTGCTTGTTAAACTCGTACGCACCCATACTTTTGTTATCTTTAGGCCTTGAAACGCGCACCAAGCTCATTCCTCGAGTCACTACTCCATGTCAAATGCAATGCTGAGTACTTAGGGACGGATTTGGCTCGATTTCTACTCATTTCCGCATAAATCTGCAATATTACATAAAAATACGAAAGTAGACAAAATGGGGAGAATAGTAGCATTAACTACTTAAATGAGCTCTGAAATGCGTGTAAAATAGGGCGTAAAACAACATATTTAGGACACGCATCATGTTCCATGTCACACAAAGCCCGTAGTAACCGGTCAAAGGCCTTAACAAAAGCCTCAAACAAGCACAAGTAGCACCAAGCTATAGCATACCACAACCAACTTCTTTTTCAATACTTCTTTTCATCGTTACTCTTACCCTCCTTGACTCCCTTTCTTGGGTCCCTTTGATAGTTAGACCCCTTCAACTTGGAATGGTAGTTAGGTGGTAGGAGGAACGAAATCTCATAAGTTTCACTTGTTGGAAAACTCTCTTCTTGGTCACCAAGGTAAGGAGATTGGTTGGAAATAGTAGGTGGAGGAGTCAACTTCTCAATATTGAGGTTCATTATGTTGTCATTTTTATCCCCATTTTCTTGACTCTCCTTTTGAACCAAACTATTTCCATTGAGGGCCGCCTCCAAGGCATCAATTTGAGCTTCCCAATCACTTGAAGAGTTATCCAACCAAGGTGCATCTTCTAAAGGGCTTGGATTATATGGATCCGGGGAGTTCAAGAATGATTCAATCTCATCATTAATTTGGTCTTAAAATTCATCTTCTTTTGAGTCATCTTTATCCAAGTCTTCCTTTACATCAACTCCCAATAGACCATCAACTCCATCCCCCTCCTTGGTTTGACAAACTTCCAATGGGTCCAAATATGAAGGCTCAAGATTATGCTCATTCAAGCAATCCTCCAACACATCCACTATATAACAAGAGTCACTTATAGAAGGAGACTTCATGGATTTTTCCAACGAGAATTCCATCTTGTCCTCACCAACTTGAAGGGAAAGCTTCCAATTCTTAACATCAATCATTGCACCCCCGGTAGCAAGGCATGGGCGCCCTAGGATGATTGGAATTTTGGAATCCTCGGGAATATCCATCACATAGAAGTCGTAAGGTATCACAAGTTTTCCCACTTTGAGTGGTACATTTTCCACTAGGCCAATTGGATACCTCGCCAATCTATCCGCAAGCTGCAAAGATACTCTTGTAGGTGAGAGCTCAAATCCCTTCAACTTCTTGAAAATCTTGAGAGGCATTAGGCTAATGCTAGCTCCCAAATCACATGGGGCTCTCTCTATTTGAATAGAGCCAATTGTGCATGGGATAGAAAAACTACCCGTATCTTCAAGCTTTTGGAGAAACTCACTCATTAAGATTTCACTACATTCCTTAGACAAATTCACCGTTGTTGTTGGACTCAAGGAAAGTTTGTTGGAAATCAACTCCTTCAAGCACTTTCCATATGCGGGTATCTCCTTGATGGCATCAATAAAAGGCATGGTGATGTTCACACCTTTCATCATGTGCATGAATTTTCCATACTTTTGCTCAAGCTTTGCTCTTGCCAACCTTTGGGGAAAAGGGATTGGTGGCACATATGTTCTCACGACTTGTTGCTTGGGCTCTTCAACAATCTTAGTATGTTCATCAACTACCATGGGATTCTCCACAACAACCTCTACAAGATCATCTTCAACCATTTTTGGTGTTTCAACCACAACTTCCGATTTGCGACTCTTTTTCCTTTTTACGAACACCCGGTCTTCCAACTCCCTACCACTCCTCAAATGTATAGCATTAATGGTCTTTGGGCTCTCCTCAATTTTACGTGGAAACTTTCCATTTGAGGCTTGCAATTGACTAATTTGAGAGGCGAATTGAGAGATTTGGTTATCCGTCATTCTTTGGGAGGCTTGCATTTGGGTTCTTAGTTGGTTGATAGAGGATATTGTCTCCTCTTGTTTTTCGTTGGAATGAGTGATGAATTGGGTTTGAGTATTGACGAGTTGGTTTTGAGAATTCATCAATTGCTCCATCATGAGCTCCATGTTTGATTTGGGTTGGGTGGATTGTGGAAAGGGTTGAGAATTTTGTTGAAATGGTTGGGAATTTTGTTGAAATGGTGGGTTGGTTGATTAAGTGGTTGAAATGGTGGTCTTGGTTGAAAGGTGGGATTTTGCTTTTGGGCTTGAAAATTTGGTGTAAATTGTGATTTTGGTTGGAAAGTGGGGTTTTGGACATTTTGTGAGCCATGGGAAAAATTTGGGTGGGCTCTCATTCTGGGATGGTATTGATTGTTGTTGAATGCTAGTCTAGCCGGAATTGATTCCCACACTCCATTCACTTGCTCCATACAATTTACCTCTCCCATCATCAAAGGACATTCATTTGGTGGATGCCCTTGATCTCCACAAATTTCACAACAATACACTTGAGACCAATTTGATGAAACGTTTCTTGAGATGTTACTAGAGTTCAACAAAGCAATTTGTTGCTTGAGTTCCTCTATCAATCCCTTAGCTTCCATATTGTTTGTTGATTCCACATTGGACTTCCCTTTCTTCTTGTGGCGGTCATTATTCCAATAAAAAGTACGGGATGCCATCTCTTCTATAAGCTCCTTAGCCGTCTTGTGATCAATTTTGTCTAATGCCCCCTTTCCTGAGCCGGAATCTAGGTTCATTTTCCTTTCATTGCTCAACCCCTCATAAAAGTTGTTGATCAACTCATCATCTCCGATCCCGTGGTGAGAACACAACCTTTGGAGTCCCTTATACCTTTCCCATGCCTCGTAAAGGGTCTCATCATCATGTTGGGTGAAACCTTGGAGCTCACTCTTGATTCTTGCGGTCTTTTGTGGTGGGAAGTACTTGTTCAAGAAGGCCTTGGAGACATCATCCCAAGTCCTAAGAGAATCGGGCTCACAACTCTTCAACCATTCCTTAGCACTCCCCCTCAAAGAATAAGGAAAGAGCCTAAGGCGGATTGCATCCTCCGACACTCCATTTGCTTTAAACATGTCACAACTATCCAAGAATTCATTAAGGTGTTCATTGGGGTTTTTGGTAGCTCCCCCTCCGAATTGGTTTCCTTGGACTAGTTGCAATAAAGTAGTCTTCACATCGAAATTATTTTCTTGTATAGGTGGCTTGACAATACTAGGGTTCACCACCTTCTTTGGAGCCAACTTGTCTCCCATAGGAACCGCGGCCATTGTTGCGTCTTCGGGAATTCCAAATGGATTCTCAAAAGACTCAAAAGTACTCGGTTCTTCTTGAATGTCTTCCACTACTAAATGTTCTTCGGAAGTTGGAGTTTCTATAAATCCCCTTCTACGGAGTGAATTTAGTCTTCTTGCGGTAGCTTCAATCTCGTAGTCAATCGGATAAGTAGGTTGGCCTCTTCGATTTCTCCTATCATGCAAAAAGTCCTACACACTCAAGATAAGGATTAATAACACGAAAGACTTAGTCTAAACTAGAACAAAAACAATTAATATCTAGCTGAACTCTCCGGCAACGGCGCCAAAAACTTGATGGTATCAAATTATACCTCGCAAGTGCACGATTGTCGTTGTACACTATTGAGGGTCAATCCCACGAGGAGTTAGGAAGAGTATTAATCATTCTAATCCTTAAGCTTAGCTAAGTCGAGCAATAATAAGGTAAGGGTAATAATCTAACAACTAATCTAAACAAAATAAAATGCAATTTAACAAGAGAGGTGAAAATGAGCAAGATAAGACTAAGGTGTAATTCAAATGATTAAAAAGGCCTAGAACTCGATTCTCCCACAACAATTTGTAATTCCACATCATGATTCCCTAGGCTAATCATAAGGATAGACAAGTAAGGGGGAGATGGCTCTAATTCGCCTACTAACTCCCTCTCGGGCTCATAATAGGACACTAGCTCAACCCACCAACCCCCCTCTTGGGTTCGAAGATCGGAATCCCTAACCTAATACCCGGCTACCATAAGAACATGCATTTTCTCAAGGTGTCTTAGTAATGGCTAAGGTCATTAAGCCCTCATCGTTTTCCGGGTCATCCAACTTCTTCTCTCGAAGGTCGAATTCAAACACTAGCTTAGAGGTACCCTCCCTCAGTTCTCCCTTTCGGTCTCAACCTAGGTTAGCAAAAGGTCCAAATTCCGGGTACCCGGTTCACAACCTAACCAACTCTCATTGGTGGACAAGGGTCACAAATCGACAATTCCCAAAATCGGTCCATAAACCAAATCAATCCTCTAAACTACCCTCACCAATCTCCCCCAACAATTAGCCCATATGAGAATCAATTAATAGAATTACTCATGTCGGGTCAAACTGAGTCCTAGTATAAGACTACTCACTAACCATGGTTCTTAAGACAAAAGAGACAATAAAGATGGATTCTTTAATCATGAACATGATGTGAAAATGGATTCTACAACTAATCATGCAATTACCCAACAAATCTAAGAGGAAATGCTAATTTAACTAAGAAGAGCAAGGATTAAGACAAAAAGACTCAAACTTTAACACAATCACCCAAAGGTTCAACCTTTAGATGAGGAACAACAATGGTGAACATGAATAAGATGAACAAGATATAGACAATAACAATCTAACAACAAAAGAGAAGAATTCAAGCATAAACAATTAACAGAACTTGAATGAAAGTAAATGTAAACAAATGAAATTTAGGGAGAGAATTATACCAACTTAATTACAAAAGGTGGAAACTTGGATTGAAATAATAAGGATGAATTTCTCCCTCCTTTAAATTGCAACCCACTAATGTAAATGTAAACTATTGATAATTGTAAAACTTGAATAAACTAAAGAGAGATTAAATTAATAAAGAATAAAAATTACATATTTGATTTAGATGGAAAATTAATTGGAGGTGTTCTTGTCTTACAATATTGACGGAATAAGAGAGACTAATTTCTAATCTAATTTGTAGTCTAATTTCTAAGGTAAGTGGTGTGTAATGTGTGGTCTAAATAGTCATTTTCTACTAATCATCTAAGGTCTTATAATAATAATAATAATGATAATAATATAATAATAAACCTAATCTAATTACCCAAAAACACACGACTTAAAATACAATAACAAAACAGCGCGTCTTGTTTCAGACGGCAGTTTCCGGTCTGAAATAAGACGGGCAACATGTTGTCATTTTACAATAAAATGTTTTTATTTTCTGATAAAATGTTACCATTACTTTTCACATCATTTTCGGGGTAAAAAAAACGACACATCTAACATAACATTTTGTGAATTAAATGGTTACATTTTCTTAAAAAAATGGCAACATTTTATCCGTCTTATTTCAGACGGGAAAACAACCGTCTGAAATAAGAATTTGCGATAACAAAAAGGGGAAGGGGTGTAAACGTCAAAAGGACGCAGCAGAGGTGCTAAGCCAGCCCACCGGCCGTCGGGTAGGTGACCGGCTGGAGGTTCTCTGGAAATGAAAGGAAGAATTGATGGATGTGTGAGCCGGTTCAGGGGCGGCAGAAGGGTACCCGTCTGGGAGAGCAGATTGGATGCGATTTGTGTTGCGAGCCGGTTGGCCGGCCACCGGTGACAAGGCCGGTTGGGAGTTCTCTGGAAAATGGAGTCAATTCTTTGCGTATTCCCAGCCGGTTGGGTAGGCGGCAGCCGATGACCCGACTCATAGAACGATTGCTTCTATTCCAATTAACTCGGTTTCGATCCCGAGTTCATGCTTAATGATGGCGGCTACTGCTCGTGTGGCGGATCTGGGTAGCTTGATTGATGGGACTCGATGAACTCGAGCCATGGATGTTGGTGAGCAATTTGAGCAGGAAGCAGCGGTGGTAGTAGTAGATTGTTGCTGGTGTTTATTGAATTTGTCGACATGGTGACTGATGAATTGGTCATGGTGAATGGTGGTGGAAGGTGTTGCTGCTACTGCTTGTCGTAAATTGTGATTGGGGAATGGTTGCAGCTGGTGATGGGAGAGTCGAGTCAGGTTGAATGGAGTTGTTGTTGGTGCTTGATGCCGAGTTCGATGGTGGTTGTCGGAGTGTAGATGGGATGATGTTGCTTATGGTATTTGGTGGAGTGATGAAGGTGAATGAGGAAGATGAAGGGCGAAAATGGTGATGTGTGGTACGAAATGGAGGTGAATGCTGCTGGTTGTTGCACGAGCAGTATGGTGAAAGTAAATGGTGATGAGTTGATTGATAAGGGGAGTTCAGGAGAGTATGGTTGGCAAGGGTGATGAAAGCAAGTCATTGGTTGAATTTGTCAACCTTTGACTTTGCTACTTTTGTTTAATACTAGATCTCGCATCGACCCGTCTTGCTCCTCGATTTCCGTTCCCTTTTATTCTAACTCGAATCTCCACTTTATTATACTGCCTCGCCTACAAATTATAATGAAACGATATTAATGTTAATATTAAATAAAAATCCAACTAATTAATAAATATAACCAATACGACTAATTATTATAAATTAGTAACTAAATGAGCTATTTAAACATTTAACGCACACAAAATCGAGTTGAATAAGAGTAAAAGTATGGGTAATATACGACTAAAATGCTACTTATCACTTCGGTAGAACGCAGCTTGTTCTACCATCATCTCTACCGAACGCTTCACAACCTCTAGCATACTTTTCATCTCATGGTGCCAATTATCAAGCAGCTTTGGCTCACCGGTGCCCTCATAAGTAGAGGGGTGGAAGAGAGAAATGGTGGTGCTTAGCTGGGATGCGTCCACCGGTTTCTCATCTCTCTTACCCATGTTCTTGAGTGCCTTCATGAGTGCATTTTGCTGCTCAATCATCCGGGCAATCTCATTCACAGTCATCTCAGTAGTTTGGATGTACGCAGCTGATCTCTTTGGTGGCATTTTGAGCTGATATAACCCAAAAATCGTAAGCACATAACCTACGACTCAAAATAAACAAACTGTCCGCCAAAGAAGTACTCGGTCGAGTACTATAAAATACTCGGTCGAGTAAGGACTACTCGGACGAGTACTTATGCTACTCGGCCGAGTATTCCAATACCGTAACTACTCGGTCGAGTATACATGTCACTCGGTCGAGTATGCCTCACTCGGTCGATTACCCCTCTTACTCGGCTGAGTGATTACAACCAGTAGCTACTGCCTCGTACACACAAACAAACACTCAGTCGAGTGCTTGGGGATACTCGGCTGAGTACCCACCCTGCTCGGCTGAGTCATGCCAAAAACGAACTAACTAATACGGAAAAACATACTTAATCATGTAATACGATATATCCAACGTATTACTACCCTTCCAAAGCCAATTGATAATATATACTCATGCTCAAATATTACCACGTTCAAAATACGCAATTCACTTTTTCGTTTCATCCAACAACTTCACAAGAATCACAACTATAGTTATAACACACATTACTTCAAACACACAACGATTCCCAAGACACCCCCATGTTGACCGGCTCGAAGTTGTAGGGCCTCATTGCGACGTTGGGACGTCTCTCAAGTATTTGCGGTAGCTCCAAACAACTCCTACCCGGGTTCTTTTTATTTAGACTCTCTATGTTCATTTGGTTCATTGGTTTTAGGTTCCAAAATCGTTGCTCTAATACCACTTTGTAACACCCCCACATACCAAGGTGCCTTACCAAATACCACCCTAGCATGAGAAGTTGTTACCATCTCGCACTACTAGAATAAATGGTAAAGAGACCATTGGAAATAGGCCTAAGAGACCAAGATAGAGATGGTCTCAAGGTCAAAGGTCTCTTAGGGTAAGAGACCATGCAAAAAAAAATGGTTTCTTTGAAAAAAAGTTAGAAATCATCTTTTCTAATTAAATGGTTTCTTTGTCCACTGAAAAAGAGACCATTAAAGTGAAAAAAATGGTTTCTTACTTCACAATTACAAATCAAACAACAAAGATAGATGGTTTCTTTCCTAAAACCAAGAATTAGAGAAGTTTGGTTTCTTTGATTTTTTTATTATTATATTTTTTTTATTGAGCTGCTTACAGGTCATTGTTATTTATGGGGCCATAATGAGTTGATTGGCCGTATCGTATACTCGTGTTTTGTTGAACATGGCACACATACCAAAGCTGATTTAAAAAAAAATACATATATATAATAATAAAAAGTGTATTCGTTTTTACAATCGATTAAAGCAAACAATATTTTGTGTCATTAATACAAAAAAAAATATGACTAATTTACCAAAAAAAAATCACTTCGGATACCAAAACCAAAGCAGCCAGTGTCACTAAAGTTCTTTCTAAGTAGCTCATACTCCTTGACCTTCAAACCACATTAAGGAGCTGCATAGCCTTTTCGCCTCCTACAATCACGTAGCGAGGCGGCAGGATATCTTTTCCTTACACACGATACTAAAGGACCTCACAGTGTACCTAGTGTTGAACACAAATCAATCTCTTGTAAGATCTGAAATTGACACTGCTTCTACCCAAAAATAACGGTTTCAAATCAACTGCAAATGAAACATAATGCAACATGAATATATATATATATATATATATATATATATATATATATATATATATATATATATATATATATATATATATATATATATATATATATATATATATATATATATATATATATATATATATATGATCGGCTCCACAACAACAATCGAGCACTTCACCCGCACAACAATCGAGCACTTCACCCGCACAACAATCATACTATAACTAATACAACACATTACCACAAGCACAATCGCAACCGCCCATAACTATTTTTTTTGAGTTACAAACAACCCATAACTAAATATTTAATTACCTTGGACAGAGTGTAGTTAAAGCAAAGATGCAATTTAGAAGTAATACCTCGTCCGGAATTGTTTGCAATTATTTCAAGCATACAACAACAAACATAAAATCTACAATCTAACGAGTCAAGTGATTGTCCAGGACATTATTACAAAAACAATATCTAGGTGAGGGTGCGGAGCAAAACGGAAGGAAGGGCTTAGGATGTCACGACACAATATCTCGAAACATGAACTACATGTCTCTCTATAGCCATTGAACTGTTTAAAAGTACACCACCAAAATGATCTCAGTAATAGATATAATGTGACATATGAGTAACATTTATGAACTTCGGAAAGTATGCAAAAAACATAGTCAAAGGGTGAAAACTCAAACTTAGTATATTACGCATTGAACTAAGAGACTTTTCCCGTCCTACCCATTACAGTACTTGCTGGTTGAGAAAGTTAACGCATAGAACTCACAATTTACCAAATTCATTATTCACCCTTCTTCATAAAAAGATCAGCTAGACATGGCAAAATGGCCTCACCAGAGTCGGTAGTTGCTAATTTGGTTGAGAAACAATATTATATTGGCCCAGCTCAGAACCGAATCTTAAAATGACATTACGCGGCCATAGTTCTGATGAACTTGGTAAATCCTTTAATAACCAGATTTAAAACACCCAAACCCAATATAAAGAACTAAGGGCTAAGCGAACAAAAAACCGCCTTTACTACTTGCAGCAGAAGTCATGGGACATGCACATACAAGTGAAATGGTTAACGAACAAGGAAACAAATTTTGATGGTTTTAGAATCAAGTCGACATCAGTTGTTCTATGTAAGTTACTAAGCAAAAAGTCAGTAACCCATATCCTCATCTATTATGCCAAATTCTTAAATGAGACTCTCTAGTGACCAACCTAGTTACTCATAACTACTCGAAAATCTGAAAGTGAACGTGCATCTGAGTTACCTTACTTCAGAGTGATTTTTAGGGATATAACCAGAAAGTCATGACCCATGAGTTATAAGTACCAATCACTTTCACTTCCAAGTAAGATGCGAACAAACCGGTAACTTAAAACAAATATAGATTACCTCATTGGTAGCGAGGATCTGACCATTACTCCTCTTAACCTTCTTCTTCCTCCTTAAAACAGATCCTAACCTAAAAAAACACCACAATCATTTCATGGAGTAAATCCTCACTCCCAAAGAGTGACATAGTAATCAGGCCTAAAAGTTTTTCTGGCAAGTCTGTGCAAGAATATTGACCAAATTGGTCAGAACTTAGCATTTTGGTAGTGTGACAAAATTTTGATAAATATAGAAAGTAGAATGCAATGAACAAGATGTTAACAAGTATTTCTAAAACTAAGGTATACAGTAGGTAGTATTTGATAAAATTCCCTTATACAAACTCAGGTCTGTACAGATTCTTAAATTAGTTAATAACTTAATTGTATATTGTACATGGTAAACGGGTACATAGTAATCATTAGTTTAGAATGGTAGCTACTTTACTTGAAGGAACTATATTCTGGCTTATTTTCAGAACCTTTTAAATTGACAACTTCATAAATCCCTCAATTTAACATAATTCATACATAAGAAAATCAAATAAACAGAACAACACATTACCATAATCTTTTTTCATACAAAAGCCCCAATTATATATGAACCCTAATTCCAAAAGACACCTGCTTACTTTAGATTTTTTTGTTACTTACCCATATCAATCAAAATGTAACCAACAACAATAATTTCATATACAATTAGTTCGAATAAGATAAGTGAAAGAAAATACCTCTTATGCTAGAGGTTTCACTGGCGGAGAGCTGTGGGATTATCGTAGCAGGGATGTGGCGTTGTCCTAGAAGGATTTGTGGAGTTGTCTAGCGGGGCCGTGGTGGTGAGAGATTGTGTGAGAAGGATTTAGATCAAAATTGATGAAAGAAGATGAGAATTTTAGGTTATGTCGTTCTATTCTGGGTATATGTTTTACTTTTTTTTTTTTTTTTTTTTTAAATAGAGTTGTTGAGATATTTATTTTGAGAGGGAAGTGAGTAGAAACATGCTGGAAGTTTTTTTAATGCTTATTTTAATATAAGAAACCATTTCTATACTACAATGATTTCTTTGTTATTTTAAAGAGACCATTTTTCTTTATTGAATGGTTTCTTTGAGTAAAGAAACCATTTAGATACTTAGATGGTTTCTTATTGATGATGCTTTTGCCCCATATTCTTGTAGTGTCGGTTGCCCGAGGATAATATATCGAAAGTAACCATTCAGAAACATTTATTAAATTATAAAGTTGAAACGATCACATTCTCTCAAAGAAATACTAAAAGAAAGTGTACCTAAACATAGCTTTCTGGTCTGGGTTCAGCAACACAATGGATTAAACACGAAAGACAAGCTACAAAAGATTGGGGTTAGTATGGATTCAACGTGCTGCATATGTGGCCAAGACAGGGAAGACAACAACCATCTATTTTTCTCTTGCCAATACAGTAGACAAATCATTATGGAAATTGGGAAATGGTTGGGGATGAATATTCCTTACCAGAATTTGCAGATATGGAGAGATAACAGAAGGGGATCCAAACTCAAGCGAGGTTTGATTAATGCCATTCTGAACGCCTGTATTTACACTATCTGGTTCCAACGGAATCGTTGTCGCTTGGAATTGCAGCTTCTCAGACCCACCATCGTTGCAAGACAAATTGAAGGCGATATGAGAACTCGTCTCACGAAATTTGATTGTTCGCGGTGAAAGACAAAGATAGGCGGTGGATATAAACCATTCTTGCTCTGGATTGACAAAAACGAGAAATTTGATTGATGAACAAGGGAGGATACCTTAGTGATGATGACGATCTCCCTGAGGATTGTTGTCTGATTTAGGGTTCGTTCATCTGATTTTGTTACTTTCCCTTTTTGTGTTTTGTGCTTGCTGATGTATGATACCGGGGGTGGGCTTTTAGGAGTTGGGCTTTTATCTCAGTCTCTAATTGTTTGGTTTGAGTTGCGAGCCGGACTTTGAGTGCGGGCTCCTCTCAATGTATGGTGACGATCTTTTTTTATACTAATATATTCTTACATTTTATCAAAAAAAAAAATCGCAATACAACTGAAATCCAAAACATCTACTCGTAACAGCGAAAGCTAGACTCGAAGTGATAACATCCAATCTCGTCCCCGTAGCTAAAGACAACCATCACCTGTCACAATCTGCTCACCACCCCCGAAGGGATCACCATAGTTTTACAAAACAACAACGAAGTCAGTTCACTTTATAAGCAAATTACAATAATATCAATGACAACAACTCCACAATCCATTTCCAATCATGTCTCATAACTGACTACACACTTAACTGTGTAGTCCTGCCAGATTACTGCCGTGACAGTTAATCCACACCGCCAGTGGGGGACCGCAGCCTTGCCTACCTAAGCCCCTCTCATCGCAACGAGCAACAACCCATGCTCCTTAATGTGTACACCCCCTCTAGTGGCGGGTTCCACATGGGGCGAATAAAGGGCGTGAAGCGAGTCTCGCAAGTGACTCCACTCAGCCGAGGACGCACCTCACCAACATAGACAATCCACCACAACTCCGATAATCATGAATACAAATCAACCACAATACTTATCATGCCAATTAAATCACAATCATCACATCTTAAATTAATTATGCAATCAACTGAGTAGAGAAACCCTACCTTAACACAGATCCGAATACGAGTCAAAAAGCGGAAGCTAGAAATGTTCTTCTACAAATTCTCCACCTAACAACAATAATAACAATTCAATCACAACATGAAATCATCCCTTTTCCCCAAATTCCAATGCTAGGGTAAAACCCTAAAAGACAAAACTAACGACTAGTGACTTACCGAAGCAACTACGCGAGAGAGATGAACAAGGACTCACGGACAATCAAAGATCTTGGGAGAGATTAGGGAGGATTAGAGTACGTACAAATGTTTTAGGTTTTGGTAAAAAGTGAAAAGTAAAACTGCTAAAACGTAATTTATAATTATAATCATCCTTAACCAAACCGCAAAAATAATTCCCCTCAGACCGGATATTCGGTCGAGTAGTGAGAGTACTCGGCCGAGTACCCCTTACTCGGCCCGGCCGAGTATTACCATACTCGGCCGAGTGTTCCGGGACAGTAGCCTGACCAGAAAACACACGAGACACTACTCGGCCGAGTTAGCCCTATTCGGTCAAGTGACAGTACCCAGAAAACTGTGGTCTTACAGCAACCCACTAAAAAAGGTAACGTCTTCGATCGCATAAATTACAAGTCTTGATTGCATAAATTATAAGTCTCGATCGCATAAATTACAAATTTTTATTACAAATTTCAAAATTAGTCTAAAACCCGCATAAACTAAACATAAAGGTTTCCTTTTTTTCATATAAATTTTAAAAATCCGATTCGAATAAACCATTTTTAAGAAAATCACAATCCACATTTGATCCAGTTTATTCAGAAAAAATCGGATCAGGTATCCAATTTAAATGGTATCCATATATTCGGATTGGGAAAAAAAATCGGTTACTTTTTGCTCAACCCTAGACTGCTATCTAATCTAAAACTAAAAATCTAAGATTAATGAAAAATATTTATTTGACTCACATAAAGTTAATTTAAAGTGATCATAATACCCGGGATTTTCTTGGTGAATCATAATTTTAATAAAATAAAAAGCATTTTTTTACAATATTAATTAGGATTGGTCTTCCCCAAATAATAAAAGTTACTTTAAAAAACAAAAAACAAAAACATTTTATTACATGTATTTATTTCCAGAAAAAAAAAAGTATTTTATTTTACATCGACTTTCTTGTATACTACTTTCAAAGATATCTTAGTTAAGAATATATTGGTTTTTGTTTTTTTTGTTAAAATACTTTTTTGTTCCCTAAATAAAATCTACATTTATTAAAAGTTTGATATCATACAACGTAATTACTATACACAATCAATGTCATTAAATTAGGAAAGAATTTTAGCAGTATATCTTTTTTGGTTTTAAGATGCTCTTACTTACTCATGAAATGTCATGTCATATTATGTGAAATTGTATGATGCCATGTCAACAGTGATTTAGAGGATTAATATATTATAGGATAAGATAGGATATGATAGGATAATACTCCCTCCGTCTCCATTATTTATATATCTTTGATTAAATAACATCTTACAAAAAATAAAAGCGTAAATAAATGATTCAGACGAAGGGAGAAAAATATGAAGTACTTGAATAGCGGTAGTCGTAAACAATAAACAAATAATTGAGACGAATGGAGTATACAGTAAGGAGAACTTAAATAATGGTGTTAAATATAGGGTGCTGATTTTCGCAATACACATTTTACTCATCTCAGTACACTTTTAAGAATTATACCTCTCTCATTTCCTCTCTCTAATTTCTCTTTAACCTATTCTCTCTAATTTCCCTTACTCATAATCCTGTAATTTCATCCATCTATTGTTAATGAACAAAACATTAAGGTGGATTGCCAGCCGACTAACTACCGACTGTCGACGTGGGGATATATGTTAAAAGTTAACGTTACGTTAATCATATACGGATAAATAAATTATTTTGATAAACATAAATAATTCTTTTTATGTACTACATTGAATTAAAAAAAAAAAAAAAAAAAAAAAAAAACTATTGTTACGTACTACGGTGAATCTTAAACATGAAACAAGCAAAGTTAGTTTTCAAATGGCGAGTGAGGACGAGGTTAGCCAATCATATTTCTTCATTCAAATGTTAGGTTTTTGCTTATCAGCACACTTTTTTTGATTGTTTCGGTCTCCTCCCTATAACTATGTCGGTAACTAGTACAAGATTACTCGTCGGCCAACCGTTGCCACTCGACCTGCACTGGCGAACCGAATTGAAGAATTATATACCTAATCGTCACTTGAATAATCATTTATATTGAAGAATTTTAAGGAGGAAAAAGAAGGTTAATGTTTTAACAATAGAGAGAAGGTAGAGAGAATTAGGGTTGGAGTTTTTTAGTCAAGGATAGAAAAATGGAAGATTTAGTGTAAAAGTACGATAATGAGTAAAAATTGTACTGCAAAAATAAATTGCATAAATAAATAGTGAAAAAAAGTTTGGGGAAAAAACAAAAAACGTTATTATAGTCTCAATCCCTTTGACTTCCTGAATCTAATAACCTCATCCATCAACCTGGGTTACTATGAAATAGTGACTTTAGTTACAATTAAAAATGTTTATCAGAATTTATATTCGGCTTCAGCCTTCGGCCTCTCGTGTAGATCCTCCCCCTTTTTTTTATTAGTTTGTGTATTTTCTTTAACTCACCGTACATTGGATTCCTGAATCCTCCCCTGATCACTCTCAAACTCAACCTCAACCTGAGAGCATCCACAATGGTAAACTAGTTGGTACTAGCTTATCTTTGCCACATCATTTTTTTGAGCAACAACAATTTCAAGCTACTAGTTACTCCAATGGTGAAGCCAATTTAGTATTAGCTTGATGAGACCTAACTATCACACTTTTCTATTAATTTATTTAATTCTTAACTTCTAAATAAAAAAATAAAAACTTTATAAATGAGACAACTTTTTTTCTATTGGTTATATTTTTCTTGTGGGTCCATTTAAGCAAGTAGCTCCATGAAGCTACTAGCTTGAAATTATTTGAGCAAAGCTAATCTATGTGTACAACTCCAATGGTTGAGCTACTAGCTTACAATTTCTAAAAATTGCAAGCAAGTCCTTTTTCCCAACCATTGGAGATGCTCTCAACCAGTGTTAACCGTTCAAACTTTCCATACTGAATGTAGATAATTGGTCCGCAAATTTTTCGAAAATATCCTTTTTTAGTTTCTCTATGACCATATGACTTACAATCACATTAATATTTCAATTTTTGTTAAGAGATCATTTCCTATTAAGTACGATTTTGGATCATTAGCTTTAATTGAAAGAATCTCTCATAAGATGAGGGTCTAATTAAAAATAATAATCAGGAAAAAAAAAAAAGAAAAAAAATAGTGTCATACTCCTAGTAAACATCGACTCATCCCTTTTACACATTTCCCTCTTAATTTGTTACTTCAACATTAATAAACCCCTGTGGAGCTTTGTTACAAAGTTGTCGAGCTCTATTAACAAAATTATCGAGTTATGATACAAAGTTGTTGAGTTTAACAGAATAATTATTAAGCTCAATAACTTCGTAAAATAGCTCAATAACTTGTAAAATAACTCAACAACTCTGCGTGAGAGCTCGATAACTTTGACGCGGTTGTACAAAGTTCTTATACAACCAGTTGTAGGATAATATTTGTGCTTCAAATTCCTATATTTGTTTTCCCTGCTTAATTAAAAAAAAAAAAAAAAACTCTAGTAGATACGAGTTTGGATTCCCTGTTCCATTTTTGTGTAATTAGTAGAATATACAAGCAATTGTATACAACTGATAGTATACATTTGGAGCTTTATAATAAAGGATTTGAGCTTATATACATTTTACAAGTTTTGTTGAAAGGAATTTGAGCGCCTTTATATAAATTTTATCAATGAAAGTTCACATTTCACAAAAAAATAAAAAATAAAAATAAACTCAATATATTATAACGACACTAAAAAAGAATACATATAAGCTCAACAAGATTTTAATTTTGACACCTAAAAAAAACTAAAATGTAAATCAAAAATTTTAAAAGGTTGAAAAGATTAGGCGCTGTTTGGTAGACGGTATATTGACCAATTTTTAGCATATTCAAGGGTTTTAGCATGTTTGACCAATCAATATGCTAAATTTAGTGTTTGGTAAACAACATATTGAAACATCATATTTGGGGTCAATATGTTGTTTTACCTGTTTACCCCAATTGGTTAGCATGTTGTAAAATAAGAATTTTTTCTTCATTTTACAAAGAAAATTAGCAATTTACTAATCGTAATCTGCCAATTACCAAACACTCAAATTAATTCTGCTAATTATAATATGCTAGTCAAATCTTCTGATAAAATCTGTCATTTATAATCTGCTTTTGCAATCTACTTATGCTGAAATTAATCCGCTGTTTATCAAACAGAGCCTACATAATGTTCAATTAGATTTGTATTGGATATACCATGTTCTATTGCTCTTATACATCTGAATGTATAATCTTATTTGTGATTTTTGTTTTTCATCTTGTGTTCCGTTATCTCTATATTTGACACATAATCATTAAATATTAAAAATAAATATTTACCTAACATAAAAGAATGGGGTGTTAGAAAATTAAGGTAATGGAACACAAAATGAGACACGAAAATAGGATAAAGGATCCGCACAAAGTATTTACGCCATTTAATGATTCCCATCTTCTCACTTTCATGCTCTCCTACCTCTCCTACTTTGATCGGGAACAACGAAGTTTTCAGTTATCATTATCAAAGCATCTTGATTGTGACGGACACTAATCGTTACAAGTTGAAGATTAATAGTGTCCCTCTCACAATAAGACAAGTGGGAGGGCATATGGGGGAAATGGAGCACCTCGTAAATAGTGCCACTTGAATATTGTAAGAAGCCACTATCCGTCTTCAGCTTGTAACGGATAGTGCCCGTCTTCAAGAACATTTAAAGTAATTTTCTTCACCTACAACATCATATACAACTTTTTTTTCCCCAAAAATCCAACAAATGTGGGACATGCATTGTTTGCATGACCATAGAAACTTCCCACTACCATCTTTATTTCTCATTTTCCTAAATTTTCAAACTTATCAAAATTAATTTAGCTAAAAGTTAATTTCAGTAGGTAACATCACATATAATTGGTGTCCAATTCCAATCAGAAATTGGTCCTTGTCAATCAAAGAATTATGATCAAATTAATGTTTTTTTTTTCATGTTTTGTGGAAGTTTTTGTTTGATTTAAGGATTTTGGTGAATTACTTATTTAATATTCCAACTGTATAAAAAGCAAACATTAATGTTGTTTATAATGATTTTGAAATGGGATAATAAAGATTTCCCAATATTTGTACTGTCGTTAAATTATGTGTAAACTCTATTACTTTTCATTCATGTATGAAATTGATTAGTACTTTAAAATTTGGTTTTGTGGAATTCTTATTTCAATATTTTGTAACTTAGTTAATTTTTTATAAAAACAAGTTTTATAACCAATCCGTGGAATTTTGTACAGGATAAAACTAGTATGAATAAATAGGAAAAGGAATTATATGATATTAGTGATTATTTCAAAGTTCGACTTAAAAGATATAAATATAAATTATAAGTACCTATTTGTTATTCCAATATACCCTTCTCTAAAAGTTAAAAAAAAGAGGGAAATTGAAATGGTAGGCAATTTATTGAAATGGTACTAAAATTGAGCACCAATTTGGTGGAGTCCAGATCATCTGTTTCACTTTCGTATCTCATCTTGTGTCCTAGTACCTTAATATTTTAATATGTCATCCTTTTATAATATCTAAATATTTATTTTTAATAACTTACCTTAATATATATTTGGGTTAATGAAATGGCTAATATATAATTACTTCTCATTTCTAATAACTTATACAATTATACTGAGTGATTAATTGCGTATATATTGATTTAATTGTATAACCCAGATTATGAGTATGAATTTACTCATATCAAAATTATCTTCTCATATATTTATGATTATATGGTGCTATTTTTGTGGTTGGAAAAGGGGGGAAAGAATGAAAGATTACATGAGAAACTTGTTATCTTAACCATTTGTCTTACGAATTATGTAAATTAGTTATGGATAAAGTGTAGACGTGTAATATATTTTGATATAACTTTTTTTTTCTTTTTTTGTAATGCGGGAACAATACGGGTTGCTATGGGTAGATTTAACACCGAAAGTTAACGGTGTTAAGTTTGAGACCCTTAACTGTAAAGTTAGAAAGTTTAGACCCTTAACTGGAAAAAAAAAGTAAAGTTCAGGTACCAATCTTACCCTTAACTCAGAGAGATACTCCCTTTGGCTTTTATTTTTCTTCCCATTTCTCTAATATATGTGAGGAGTATTATAATGAAATGGGAAGAAAACAGCAAGCCAGAAAGAGTAGGACATAAGATAAAACACGAAAATGAAACAGGGAATCCAGACTCGGTCAGTGATGATATTTCATTTTCTTTTGTGATCTTTAGTCGTAATGAGACTATGAGATAGTTCCATTCGTATTTCAATGTGCTTAATATTATAGTTTTCCGGTCTCGATTATTTGTTTGCTTTTCATTTTCATTATGAACAATGTTTCAATTAAAGGTATACAAATGGCTAAGATAAAAGGAGTTATATTAGAACAATCCATCTCATATACGGAGTATGTTTTGTAACATTAGAAATTTCCATCATACCTTATCACGGATCAAAATGGCAGCTTGGATGCGTAGGCAAGGGTAAAACCGTAAAATAGTCAAAGTTCTTATTTTTTGGTCTAAACCATCCGGTAATCCGAACCACATTGGGCCGACTAAAGTCCTTATTTGATCGTTCATTTGCTTCTCTGAAATTAAGCCAATTAAAATTTATGAATGAATTAAAGGTGAATCAAGTTTTGATCATATAATTGCCTAGTCCTAAATCAGTTTCAATTTAGCAAAAAAATTTCATTTTCAATACTTAATTACTACAATTCAAACCAAGAAAATGCTAAACGTCAAATATGAGGATCAAGTTAGTGGAAGGTTCATATTAAATGGTTCAGAACATACTAAACGTTCATATAATATATATATATCCTTAAAATGGTCCACCTTTTTATTTTTATTTTTTTGCGGAAAGCACCCCAAGGGAATTAAATCATATCCTTAAAATCATTAGAAATAGCATCAACAATAGCTTGAGGAGCATTCTTAGTCCAGAATCGCCTCCCATAGAACCACAGGGTCGAATGAGCCAATATATGTGCGACACAATTCGACTCACGCCTAACAAAGGAAAAAACGACCGAAACAAAAAAATTACATAAATTAGGATATCGTCATAGATACGAAATAGGTCGGATCTCCCTTTCTTCTTATCCTGCAATTTTTTAATAACGTTCAAGCAATCGCTTTCAACGATAATTCTCGGCCTCTGCCTCAGCCGGCTTAGCATCACGAACCGCCTCATCCTGGACCGCCACTGCCCACTCCAGCACATCCCCTGATCTCCTAGCTACCGCCCCCAATCTCGTCCCCACTCTTATACCAAAAGATAAAATTAAATTCCGTATATTTAACCAAGCAATATAGCATTAATCTTTCTCATCGATGAATGATTAGATATCTTGAAATTGAAACTCTAGTACCAAAAGATAAAAGTAAAGATAAATTAGGATATTGAATTTAAATAAACTTTATTAAGATACCAATTTGTACCTTGTTAAAAAGATAGAGTTTTTATTTTATTTTTACGAGTTATATATATACTCGCGATTACAGTGCATATTTAATATTTAAGCCAATCAAACTGTTTTTTATAATGTCCTTTGCGTATGTTATAACAATATATTCCATCGGCTTGTGCTTTCCAAAAACAATGGCGCCCACCGCATATCCCATCAACAAAATCTTGTTCATCGCGAAATGAATCAAATGTTTTACGACCGTAATTATGCCATGTTAGCTCACAAATGTAAATCCTTTTAATAAACCAATGTGTTTTGATCGTCCATGAAAAGTTAGCACCCAATGGAAGTGGATGAAGCCCTAGATCTCCCTCGCCTGATTTGCAATCTACCTCTAATTTATTGGTGTTATTTAATCCATTACCAACACTAACGTTGTAAAGAGCTCCTGGGAGACTCCAACTTACAACATGTTGGAATCCTACAAGATGAATAACTATGAATGAAATAATCCAAATTTTCAACATTATTTTTAAACTTGTGAAATGGTGTAAATAAATAAAATGTTTTTAAGAATGATGAATGTTTGTGAGGTGTGAAGAGTCTTATATAGAGCGGTTACTTGACAATGTAGCAATGGTTATGCATTTCATGTGAACTATTGCCTTTCGGTTTGTTGCTTAATTAATGTAGTAGATAAGGATGAATTTATTTTCTTAAAAGCTAAAAAGGGAAATTATTGATTGCATACTTGAAAAATATATTAGTCACATTTGATTCGATGTACACAATTGTTATCCAGGGTTAGATAATTTGAAATTAATCTCATTTTCCATCGATAATAAAGTAGAATGTAAGGAAAATAAAAAGAAAAATATTTCCCTGAGATAGAGATTAGTGTAATGTGATATACTGGACATATATAGAAGAAATAAAGAGTTTGAGTTAACTTTGGAAAAAAATTTAGTTAAGGACCCGACCTTGTATTTTTTACAGTTAAGGAACCCATGCAAGACTTCTGTCACTTTTAGCCGTTAAGTTAACATTGTAAATCCAGTCCGGATCACCTGTCCCATAAACTTGTCCCATTCCCTGTCCCATCCACAAAAAAACTGACATGTGGCAAAAAATAAAACAAAAAGAAAAAAGTCACATGCAATGGCCGAGCTTTTTCTGCCACGCACAATTGCACAAACCAAACCAATAGCGGCGACGACGTCGATTCCAAACCCGACTACCTACTGCTCCTTCTCCTTCGTGCTCCATCTCAACACCCACCACCGATAGCTACTCCTCCATTTATGACCCACGACCAGAATCAATCGTGTTCCTCCTTGGGTCTATGGTGGTTCGACCAACACAGCAGCAACGGCACCGCTTCCGCCGCAACCGAGTTCGGACCAAGCACCACAATTGCTGGTCCTCTGACCCCAACCCGACAATAGCACCACCGCCCAGATACACCTCCGTTCAACCACCAGCAGCCCTATTCGCTCCTCCCCTGCGCTTTTCACTTGCTCCCGACAACCGCCACTGATTCTCATAGCAGCACCACCGTTGTGCTCCGCCAGGACAAATACACACCGGCTCCTCCGTTCGCACCCACGCAGCAGCCCTGTTCGGACCACCTCCGTCACTGAAAAACTACCATTTGAATCATCAATTCTGAACTCGACACCGAAAGTCGAGACCATTTCGTCGCACGGTGGTCTGGTGGTTGAAATCTGGAATTTTTTCTTGTGATACAATGAGAGAGAGGGGGAGGAAGACGGGGTGATGGACTCATAGATGAGTGAAGAGATTGCACGTGACTTTTTTTCTTTTTGTTTTATTTTTTGCCACATGTCAGTTTTTTTCTAGATGGGACAGGGAATGGGACAAGTTTATGGGACAGGTGATCCGGACTGTTGTAAATCTGCAAACAAAAAATAAAAGCCTGAATTTAAAAAATAAAAGCCTGAATTTGTGTTCTACTCGTACTATTAATTAAAAAAGTAAAAGAAAGATAGCTTGCACTATTTCCCCTTCGTTTTACCTACAGTAAGATGTTATTTTAATTTCTCTTACCTAGTATTTGTTGGAGTTTTAGTTGCTCCAAAGTAAGACAACATTTGTCCCATATTGGAAGAATAGTGGGGGAGTGTTTTATTTATATATGGAGGAGAGTTAACAAGTGTTAACTAGACTATAGACTCCCCATGTGCGTGCCGCCGTCGTCTGGCTTATGTTTGTGACACGTGCGCGGTGTGCGGGGCCCCTTTTTGCTACTAGTCTGAACTTTTTCCTCGGATTCCTTTCTAGCTGTTGAGATTCTACTATAAAAACTTTCTTCCTCCTCAGTTTTACACATACAGCAATATACAAACATCTTCTTTGGTGTGCAACATTGTGCGGAAGGAGGCGTTAACCCTGGAATCGGTGACCACGGAACCTAAGGAGCACTTGTGTGGGGGTCTTACTGATTTAGGGCAGTGTCTTACACAGCGTCTCGATTAAGGCTATTTCCTGATCAGCTAAGTTTTATTTCTTTCAGTATTCGACCTCTATTTCTCTCTCAGAAATAAAGTATTCAATAATTGCAACAAAGTATTATTATAATTTCTGAACTTGCGACGATAAACATTAGAAGAAGTTCTTTGGGTTATGAGCTAACTTGCGACAATATACTTCAAATTGTGTTGACGAATCTAGGTTGGGTGGGTAAAGAGTGATAACGGATGAGTAGATGTTTAGATTAATTAAGGATGTTGAAGTAAAGTTGGCAAATATTGACAAGGATCCGAAAACACGACACGAAATTAACGTGTTTGGGTTGAGACTTAATACTCATTTATGTAAATGGGTCGACATGAGATTTAATTCGGACGGGTTTAGATTGAAGAGTTCATGACCATTTACATGTGACACGGGCACGAACACGAACCCGACACGACCCATCTATTTACCAAGTCTATGTTTAAAGGAACTGCTACTTCTTTCATATTTTCATATTTATTATTAAGGTCAAAGTAAGAAAACTTTCATCATATATAAGTTAAAAAATAAAAAAATATACATAAAGATAAATTATTTAAATTTATTATAACAAAATATTTCAAATAATATTACAGTGTAATTTTTTAGAAAGAGAAGTTACAAATATATGTTGAAATATACGATCCAATTAATTACCGTCTTAAATATTTTTATAAAAATAAATTCGTATTTATGACGGATATATTCGTAAGTTAAAGACGGGTCAAAAAGTTAGAATTAGACAAAAACATAATGCATACAGAAAACCATAAATGTATGAATGAAATAATTCTTAATCGTTTTAATATTAAGTAAGATATATCCGTCTTAAAAGAGATTTTAACTATGTTATAAAAACAAATTGTAAGATAAAGAATAGGAAAATCCTATACTAATTACATGGGTTTGGGCTCTGTGTATGGTCATGGGTGAATAGGAAAAACCGATTTTGATGAATTAGATTGGGGTTTGCCGTATTACGCACCTAATTTTACTCATTCCGTCCCTAACATATTACGTTATTGTCCTTGAGTTATTAAAACTCTTTTATACACTATGTCCTTGTTTATTTTCTCATTTTCGAATTCCAATTTCAAAATTTAATAAACCCGCTTCAAAAATTAACAGAATAAAAACCGCTTAAAAAAATATAACCCGCTTAAAGAAATTAAAAACCGCACATATCACTTTTCGTTTTTTTACATATTCTAGTAATGTTGATTTCATATATTAATAAACGATAATTAATAACAACAATAATTAATAACCAAGAACGATTAAAATAAAAACAAAATTCACGACTAGAAAAGAATAGAATTTCAAACGGCCATAACTTTATGCTTGGGCGTCCGATTTTGACGATTTTTTTTTTTCAAATCGCGTAACTTTTCGAGAAAACACAATGGTAAAAACATGAACTGGCCTTGCTCGTTTCATGCGATTTACACGAACCAGCCTAGGCCGGTTCTTGTGATTTACATGAACTGGCCTAGGCTGATTCTTGTAAATCACATGAACCGGCTTAGGCTGATTCGTGTAAATCACATGAACCAAGTTGAGGTTTTCGGCAAAATTTTGTCAAATTCTGACCGATATATCCTTTCTTATTTGAAAGCCTACTTACCCAGATCATATCATTTTACCTCCTCTCCTTAACTTATCACCTCTCTCATATCATTTTACCCTAAAACCTCTCATCTTCCTCAACACTCTATAAAAATTTCCCCAAAATTTCCCCTAATTTCTATTTGTTGTTGTTGTTGTTGTTGGTGGCGTGACTCGAATTTGTAATGTAATGATAGAACCCTAATTATTCCAATTTGAAGAACTTTAATGAAAATTGAAGAACCCTAATTATTTTTAATTTTCGAAAAATTAATCTACAAATAATAAATGAGAGATGTTGAAGAACCCTAATTATTTGCAACTTGTAAGGAAATAATAGAATTAAATTAAATTGATTAGGGTAGATGTTGAAGAAAAGGGCGAATTGGGAAATTGATTAGGTGAGAATGTTGAAGAAATGGAAGTATATATAAAAAGATGAAGATTGCTAAGTGAGTTTATGATGAAAATAAGAGTGTATAAAAAAATGAAGGCAGGGGCATTTTCGTCACAAAAGATGTATTTAAGTGATAAAATTCAAATTTGCATCAATTTTTCACCAGAGTTTATGTTTTGGCTACTTCTCATCAAAAGTGATATTCTCGATTTAATTTACAAAATAAATTATATAAGACTATAATTTTCAAAAAGTAATTTTTAAAAGGCTGTTATCAACGATCTATTACAAATGATTTTGACCCAAGTAACCTCATTAAATGACTAAAATTACTTACACCAACCACCACTTTTCAATATATTAAGGATAATAAGGTCTTTTTAATATGGTTTTCTAATGTTTTTGATGTAAAATCGTTTTAGAAGAAACTTACTCTATTTCCTATTAAAAAATTCTTTTTTTTCCTCTGGGAGGACCGTACTCCTTACACCTAAGCTATTATAATATTTTATTTGGTGATTACGTTTAAGTGTAAAGAGTACTGTAACACCCCCATACTCCAAGTGCCTTACCAGGACCACTCGGGTATAAGGATGCTACCATCTCGGTTACCCGAGGCAATGATAATCAAATAGACAATAATGAAACAACATTTAAGTAATAATACTTTAGCGAAAGGTTATAATCCAAAACCAAAACCAAAACCAAAATACGAATACATGTTCTCAAACCAACTGTCTAATCAGCTAACTGAAATGTTTATTAAACTACTAGCTACAGTGGAAGACTTCTATCATCAAACGGTGGCACATCCCAGCTATCCCAGTAACTCGACTCATACCTGCTCAATAACTGCTCACCATCCCCGAATGGATCACCACAGTTTTTAAAACATTAAACGGGGTCAGTACTAATCACACAATTTATATAAACCAACAATACAGTAAAACAAACAGCTCAATCATCACAGATATTCTCCGAACTCCAAACCCAACTCCACAATTCTGACTACACACTAAAGTGTGTAGCCCTACCAGAGTGCCCATCGCAACAGGTCACTCCTTGGGGGACCGCAGTCGTTCCCACCTATGCCCCGCTCATCTCCATCGAGCGATAAACCCAAATCCATTAATGTGCACATCCCTTCTGTGGCGGGTTCCACAGAAGGCGAATCATGGGCGTGAAGCCACTCCCGCAAGTGACTCCACTCAGCCAGGGACGCACCCCGAAGAACACAGACAGATACAATCAATCACAACTACTACTCAGCAATCACACCCAACAACTGTCACAATACGAGTATGATAATATTCAACAATCACAAACACCAATCAACATATCATGGGACTAATACTGAGTAGGGAAACCCTACCTGGAAAGCACAACACAATCAGACGATCTCACAGCTAATATCAAAACGCTTCCTCTACGAATCCTCCTCCTAACATACAAACATATAATAACTACCAATCACAAAATACAACAAAACCCCCAATTCCCAACATTAGGGTTTAACCAACTTTAACGAAATACTATAAAAACGGTATATAGATCTTACCCTCGACGCAAGGACTACAACGGTATAAAGAAAGGTAAAATCCGACCTTCCAAGCTCCGGGATTTGCCAACAATGCGATTGATGCGAAGAACGTAGTTTGATTTCTCTCTTTGAAAGTAATTAGGTTTTAAAAGTGTTTAAAGAAAAGTGACGGAAGTTATTATATACTTAATCGCATTATTAACAAAACCCGAGAAATCATCCCCCGTAAACCGGCTACTCGATCGAGTAGCTAAGGTACTCGATCAAGTTCCCCCTTACTCGATCGAGTATCTACGTTACTCGATCGAGTACCCAACAGGTCAGAAACTATTTTAAACTGCAACTCACCCTTACTCGACAGAGTAAGGCCTACTCGATAGAGTACCCAAAGACTCATAAATCCGTAATATTATAGTCTTCCCTCCTTAAAAAGAACTTCGTCCCCGAAGTTCAAACCACAACAAAACAAAGACTCACACTACAACACTCCCGACTCAACAACCAAAACAAACTCAACATAAAACATGTTACTAACCCAAACTCAACCCGACTCAACGACAACAACCATACCGACACAACATAAAAAGGGTATAAAAACTCTTAAAACTCTTTGCGATCATCTCCTACCACCCTAAAAGAAACAAGGTTACGTCCCCGTAACCATACATACCTGATCAAAAAGGAAAGGGTAACGCTCTCTCATGGCCTCCTCTGCCTCCCATGTAGTTTCCTCAGTCTCGTGGTTAGACCAAAGGATCTTAAGCAAAACTGTCTCTCCACTCCTAGTCTTCCTAACCTTCCGGTCAAGAACCTGCTTAGGTACCTCAAGATATGATAAGGACTCATCTAGCTCTAAGCTCTCGGCCTCTAACACATGTGACGGGTCACTCACATACTTCCGCAGCTGCGATACATGAAACACATTATGCACTCTCTCTAATGCAGCTGGTAAAGCCAGACGATATGCAACCTCCCCAACTCGCTCTAAGATCTCATAAGGCCCGATGAACTTCTGACTCAGCTTGCCTTTCTTTCCAAATCTCATAACCCCACGCATAGGAGACACTTTCGGAAGAACCTTATCCCCAACTCCGAAACTCTATATCCCGTGATGTAGATCTGCATAACTCTTTTGCCTATCGAGTTTTGCTCTCATCCGTTCCCCGATCATCTTAATCTGTTCAACCATCTCATGTACCATCTCTGGTCCTAGAAATGCCTCCTCAAAGATCGACGTCCCAACAAATCGGACTCCTGCATCTCCTCCCATATAAAGCCTCGAACGGTGCCATGCCAATACTAGTGTGATAGTTGTTGTTGTAAGAAAACTCTATCAAATCCAACCTCTGTTCCCGCCTACTACCACCAAAATCCATCACACAAGCTCGTAACATATCCTCAAGAGTTTTGATTGTTCTCTCGATCGACCGTCTGTCGCGGGATGAAAAGTCGTACTCATCTTCAAAGTTGTTCCCAAAGATTCCTGCAACTCTTTCCAAAACCTTGAGATAAATCTCGCATCTCTGTCAGACACTATGTCCTTAGGGACTCCATGTAACTTTAGCACATTCTTTCGATAAGCCATAGCTAATTGTGCTTTAGTCCATGTATCTTTCATTGGCACAAAGTGAGCTGACTTGGTCAGTCGATCCACTATTACCCATATCATGTTGTTACCCTGTTGACTCTTTGGCAAACCCACGATAAAATCCATAGAAATGGATTCCCACTTCCACTCAGGTACCTCTAAAGACTGAATCTTACCTTGTGGTCGTCGTTGTTCCCGTTTAACTCTCTGGCATGTCAAACAATGGGCCACAAACTCAGCTGTTTCTTTCTTCATCCCAGGCCACCAAAATGTGTTCTTCAAGTCCTTGTACAGTTTGTCACCACCTGGATGTACTGAATATGGTGTACAATGTGCCTCTGTCATGATAGTCTTTTTCAGCTCCTCATCATTAGGGACACACCACCTACCATCGAACCTCAAACTATCATCTGTATGAATAGAGAATCGAGACACTGTCCCTTTCTCTACTCCAGCTCTCCACTCAACCATCTTAGGATCTAAAGCCTGTTTACCTCGAATATCATCATAAAGATCGGCCTGTACTGTCAAATCTCCCACAGCATCCCCTCTCTGCATCATATGTATCCCAAACTTCCCCACCTCATCTCTCAACCTCATCAAAGATAGAGAAATTTGTACACGGGGAGTGTACACTCTTCCTACTCAAAGCATCTGCAACAACATTGGCTTTCCCTTCATGGTAGATAATATCCATGTCATAATCGCCAATCAGCTCCATCCACCTCCTCTGTCTCATGTTCAACTCCTTTTGAGTGAAGATGTACTTGAGACTCTTGTGATCCGAAAATACCTTAAAGGTCGCCCCATAAAGGTAATGTCTCCAAATCTTGAGAGCAAACACCACTGCACCCAACTCTAGATCATGAGTAGGGTAGTTCTCCTCATACGGCTTCAATTGCCTAGAAGCATAGGCAATCACCTTACCGTTCTGCATCAACACACATCCCAACCCATTCTTTGAGGCATCTGTATAAACCTCAAAGTTCTCGATCCCTTCAGGCAATGCTAAGATAGGAGCTGTGGTCAAACGCTCCTTTAATGTTTGGAACGCTTTCTCACAACTCTCATCCCAACGAAACCTGTTCTCTTTCCTCATCAAAGCTGTCACAGGTCTAGCTATCTTGGAGAAGTCTTTCACGAACCGTCTGTAGTATCCAGCTAAACCCAAGAAACTCCTGATCTCAGCAACATTCTTTGGTGCTTCCCACTTTGTCACTACCTCAATCTTTGCCGGATCCACAACCACTCCCTCCTAGAGATCACATGCCCCAGAAAAGCAACTTTCTCTAACCAGAACTCACACTTGGATAGCTTAGCATATAACTCATGCTCCCTCAAAGTCTGTAACACAATCCTCAGATGCTCCTCATGCTCCTCCTTAGTCTTAGAGTAGACTAAGATGTCATCGATAAACACCACCACAAACTTGTCCAAAAACTGTCTGAAGATTCTGTTCATCAAATCCATAAACACAGCCGGTGCATTAGATAACCCAAACGGCATTACCACATACTCATAATGGCCATACCTCGACGTGAAATCTGTCTTTGGTATGTCCACCTCTCTAATCTTCACCTGATGGTATCCCGACCTCAAATCAATCTTGGAAAAGACTGATGCACCACTCAACTGACCAAACAAGTCATCTATCCTTGGCAAAGGATACTTGTTCTTCACCGTCACTCGGTTCAGCTCCCTGTAGTTTATGCACAACCTCAAACTCCCATCTTTCTTCTTCACGAAAAGAACTGGTGCTCCCCATGGTGATACACTAGGTCTAATGTATCCCTTCTCTATCGATCATCTAACTGTTTCCGAGCTCCTCCATCTCTTTAGGACCCATCCGGTACGGTGCCTTAGAGATTGGCCCCGTCCCCGGTTTCAACTCAACCGTGAAATCTATCTCCCTCTATGGTGGCAACCCCGGTATCTCCTCTGGAAAGACATCTGCAAACTCTCCCACCACTGGCATCTGATCAACTGTCGGACTCTCTATCCGGTCATCCCTCACGTGGCATAAGATCAAAGGGCATCCCTTCCTCAGATAAGACTTCAAGGTGACAGCTGCAATCAACTTAACTTTGGGTTTGACTAGAAACCCACGATAAGACACACTAACACCCTTAGGCCCTCTCAAAGACACTTTCTTTTGATGACAGTCTATCTTAGCTTTATACTTTCCCAACCAATCCATCCCGACTATCATCTCAAAACCGTCAAACGGGAACTCTAACAAGTCTACAGGTAGATCAACTTACCCAACTATCATAGACACATCTCTAAACAACCTCCCACATGATACAGACTCACCCGAAGGTATAAAAACTTTCTCACTTACAGACTCATATACCCTCAAACCCAACTGTTTAACATGACTCGAAGATACAAACGACTGTGACGCCCCCGAATCAAACAAAACAAAGGTATGAATACCATTAACAAGAAAAGTACCAGTGATAACATGTGCATCATCCTCAGCTGCTTTCTTGTCCATCATGAAAAGCTTTCCATGGTCTTTGTCCACCTCCCGACAAGATCTTGGTGATGTGGTCGGCTTAGTACCCGACCCCCGATTGTTGTTGTTGTTCGTAGCTGGTTTTCGATAAGAATTACCGCCATTGCGGTTACCTCCACCGATAGCTCGACTTCCCGGTTAGACCATGACCAGATGGTCTATTGCTCGCATAACTCGTGCAGGTCCCTGAGAATAGGTTCCCCGAGCCGATCCCTGAAAAGCTCCCGGTGTACTCGTGCACTCATGTCTCTTGTGGCCTACACCGCCACAGCCAAAGCAAGTCATCCCCCAACTACCACTACTACTCACACGGCCATGCCCAAAGGAAGCCCAAAGATCAACCCGACCCAAAGAAAACCCTCTAGCTTGATTGTGGTTGCCTTTCTTGTGGCTAGATTAGCCACCACCCTCACTCTCAGCCTTTCTTTTCTCAACACCCACTCTCTTCTGAGCCATCTCCATCAACCTCTCGGCTCTCCCTGACCCTCTCATAAGCTTCCTTAACATTAGTAAGGACTCCCACGGGTAGCTTATCCATGATCTTAGGGTCAACCCCTCTCAAACCTCGGCGCTGAGTTCTCCTCACTCAAACCCATATCCTCTCAGATACCTAGACTTCTCATTAAACTGTTTGTAGTACTCAGCAACTGACATATTATAAGTCATCTTAAACCCATCAAACTCCTCTCTCAGCTTACTCCTCACATGTTCCGGTACAAACTCTTTCCTCATAGCCCTCCGAAATTCTTCCCAAGGTATAACGGGTAAGCCCGGTTCGCATACATCTCCCTAGCACTCATCTTGACTTATCCCACCACTCGCTTGTTTGCTTCCCTCGGGTAGAACGCAGCTTGTTCTACTCTCATCTCATCGGATGGTGAACCAAGTCTAGTATGTTCTCCATCTCACGATGCCAGTTGTCAAGAAGGTTTGGTTCCCCGGTCCCCTTGTACTCTTTTGGGTTAAACCTCGCTATATAAAGGCTAATCTTAGAGTGATCAATCTCCTTATCCTTATCTTTTCCCACTTTCTTTAAGGCCTCCGTAAGAGCATCCTGATGCTCCAACATCTTAACGATATCATCTATGTTCATGGTCTCAGCTCTCGCATAAAAAGCGTTTCTCTTGGGTGGCATCTTGAAACTATATAAAAAAGGTAGACATAAACATACGCACTAAAACCTTAAAACACGAAAGCGGACTGCCCAGAACATACTCGATCGAGTGCCTAAACCTACTCGATCGAGTAAGAGGCTACTCGATCGAGTGCCCCCCATACTCGATCGAGTGCCTCGACATCAGACCCCAAACAGACCTTCTGATCTCTAACATACTCGACCGAGTAGCCAGGCTACTCGATCGAGTGACCCCCTACTCGATCGAGTGCCCGAGGTACTCGATCGAGTGCCCAAAAACACGATTCTGGTTGCAAAATCGTCAAATACCCACTCGATCGAGTCAGACCCACTCGATCGAGTCATGCTAACTCGAATATGCTACCCGCATGCTATATCATATCCCAACATACTACACAACTTTATAAACTCAACATTATACTATAGTTCAGCATGCGATTCTACCAAGCTTTTCATATGATCAACAAAACAATTATATTATGTTATCAAACGCCACGTAGTAAACATCCAACATGCTTCTTGTTCAAACAACAGTTCTATATACTCCACCAACCTTTCATGCACAAACTCAACCTTCTACTCCAAACATCCAACAATTACAGCATACATCACCACATTCACATGGAAACTAACAAACATCACATACGACCTTAACATATACCCCCATGTGACCGGTTCAAAATTGTAGGACGAGTTCACGACTTTAGGATGTCTCCCAAGCCTTTGCATTAGCTCCTACAACCTTTACCCCGGGTTCATTTTAATTGACTCCCTATATTCGTTGGATTCATTGGTTACAGGTTTCAGGATCGTCGCTCAGATACCATTTTGTAACACCCCCATACTCCAAGTGCCTTACCAGGACCACTCAGGTATAAGGATGCTACCATCTCGGTTACCCGAGGCAATGATAATCAAATAGACAATAACGAAACAACATTTAAATAATAATACTTTAGCAAAAGGTTATAATCCAAAACCAAAACCAAAATACGAATACATGTTCTCAAACCAACTGTCTAATCAGCTAACTGAAATGTTTATTAAACTACTAGCTACAGCGGAAGACTTCTATCATCAGACGGTGGCACATCCGGCTATCCCAAAGAACTCGACTCATACCTGCTCAATAACTGCTCACCATCCCCGAATGAATCACCACAGTTTTTAAAACATTAAACGGGGTCAGTACTAATCACACAATTTATATAAACCAACAATACAGTAAAACAAACAGCTCAATCATCACAGAATTCTCCGAACTCCAAACCCAACTCCACAATCCTGACTACACACTAAAGTGTGTAGCCCTGCCAGAGTGCCCATCGCAACAGGTCACTCCTCGCCGTCAGTGGGGGACCGCAGCCGTTCCCACCTAAGCCCCGCTCATCTTCATCGAGCGATAAACCCAAATCCATTAATGTGCGCATCCCTTCTGTGGCGGGTTCCACAGAAGGCGAATCAGGGGCGTGAAACCACTCCCGCAAGTGACTCCACTCAGCCAGGGATGCACCCCGAAGAACACAGACAGATACAATCAATCACAACTACTACTCAGCAATCACACCCAACAAATGTCACAATACGAGTATGATAATATTCAACAATCACAAACACCAATCAACACATCATGGGACTAATACTGAGTAGGGAAACCCTACCTGGAAAGCACAACACAATCAGACGATCTCACAGCTGATATCAAAACGCTTCCTCTATGAATCCTCCTCCTAACATACAAACATATAATCACTACCAATCACAAAATACAACAAAACCCCCAATTCCCAACATTAGGGTTTAACCAACTTTAATGAAATACTATAAAAACGATATATAGATCTTACCCTCGACGCAAGGACTACAACGGTATAAAGAAAGGTAAAATCCGACCTTCCAAGCTCCGGGATTTGCCAACAATGCGATTGATGCTAAGAACGTAGTTTGATTTCTCTCTTAGAAAGTAATTAGGTTTTAAAAGTGTGTAAAGAAAAGTGACGGAAGTTATTATATACTTAATCGCATTATTAACAAAACCCGAGAAATCATCCCCCGTAAACCGGCTACTCGATCGAGTAGCTAAGGTACTCGATCGAGTGCCCCCTTACTCGATCGAGTATCTACGTTACTCGATCGAGTACCCAACAGGTCAGAAACTATTTTAAACTGCAACTCACCCTTACTCGACAGAGTAAGGCCTACTCGATAGAGTACCCAAAGACTCATAAATCCGTAGTATTACAAGTACGATCCTCCCGGAGAACACAAGCATTTTTCTTCTTATTAAGGCTCTGTTTGGTACGACATTTCAGGTACCTGTTTTGACTGAAGTAGCTTTTTTGACAAAAAAAGCAGGTAGCTTATTTTTTGGGAAGTGTTTAGTAAGTATCTTATTTGCCCAAATAAACTACTTGAAATAAAATGTTACTCAAGATACCATTTGAGATTTCATGTACTTGATCTTGATTTATATTCCATTTTAAGTCTTCAATCTATAATACTCCAATTAAATAATTATTATACCCTTTTACGTCTTTTTACCAAAATAAGTTATCTTTTGATTAGTTTGCCAAACATTTTTTTATATAATCAGTTACTTTATCATGTCCTAATTTTCAGTTACCTTAGAGCATCTACAATGATAAGCTAGTGTCCATTATCTTACCTTTGTCACGTCATTTTTTTCAGCTACAACTATTTTAAGCTAGAATTTACTCCATACATATTCTGACACATCAACTAATTAGAGTAAAATGCTACATGAAATAAACTACAACCATCTGATTGAAAATGGCCTAAACGAGTTACCTCCGGGTCTACGCACATATGTTTAAACAATACGATTATGCCATTTATGCGACATGCAAACCTTACCAGAGGTAACTCGTGTTGGAAAAAATGGCTCAAAAAGTCTTTTGTCTTACTTTGGAAAAAACTAGCTAAGATTTTTTCTCTTGTCCCACATTGGAAAAATGAAACAAGTTTGATGGGTTTATAATGTTCCTCTCTACCTTCTTGTTTGAACTTGTGATTAGACCTTTTGTGGAGGTTGATAAGTTTGGGCTGGGCCACACACGCGCGCTGATGCCTGTCGTTGTGTGCACCAAAAATAATATTTATAGTCCAAACTACTACTATAGCTAGTGGCAGTCAGGGTCGAACCACAGGGAGGCGATGCAATTAATAGTTGTCTGATTTTAGTCTGAAAGTAACGGTGTATGGGGGTTTGTTTGAGTTGGTCTATAACTAAAGGCAGTATATGAAAAATAAACTAAATAAACGGATGAAATCAAATATAAAAAGGGTGCTAGGATGGTCGGTTCACTATAGTTTCGGCGGCAGTATACTAGGTAGGTCTAAAACAAACACGTGAGACGGGAAAACAAGAAGCCCTCTCGGTCCATTCTTACAGGTAGCATCTTTCGGTCTCGCTACAGGTCCCTAATATCACTAATACTAACTTTCGTCCTGAAAAGTGACTAAAAAGGCTAAATTAACTCATCTTTCGATCTCATTAATCTAGTCGTCTTAATTAGGTAGGCTATCTCCCTTCCCTATCTTTCGATCTTTATTGGGTCGGTCAATTCCTAGGCATTCAACTAGTCGCGTGCACTCGATTCGTCAAAAATGGAAGTTAAATTAATTAAAACGAAGCTGAACTCACGTGGTGTAACACCCCCGTACGCCAGGATGCCTTACCAAGGACCATCCCAGTGTATGACGGTGTCACCATCTCGGTTTCCCGAGGAAGTAGATCAAATTAGACAATAAAAGAACTATTGTAAACATTAATATATCTTATACAATACGACTCATTACAACGTCTTTATAATAAAGGTACAACTATAACACTCATGACTCTGCCTCTCTAGACTGGTAGCGTGATGACTCGATCCCTCCAATCCTAGCCGCCATCATCAACAATACCTGCTAAGCCAACTGCTCACCATCCCCGAATGGATCACCGCATGTTTCACAAAACAACAACAACGGGGTCAGTACTGACTAATCAAATGTAAGACAGAATAACAATATAAACAGCTGATCATCCTCTATCCCAGTCTCACGACCTCGACGAGAATCGACTACACCCCGAAGGGTGTAGCCCCCGCGATTACCCATCGCAACAGGTAATCCTCGCCGCCGATGGGTGACCGCACCCATCCCACCTAGTCCAGCTCATCAACGAGCGACTAATAATCCCTGTCCCTTAATGTGCACATCCCCTCCCATGGCGGGTTCCACGGAGGGCGAACTAGGGTGTGAAGTCACTCCCACAAGTGACTCCACTACCATCACAACACACACAGCCTTACAACTGTCACCACACCACAACCGTCACAACACCGCCACAACACCACCATCACCACTACACCAATATTCCGATGATCAGTAGATAACAATCATACACAATACAATCACAAATCTTAAATCAATTAACAGTAACTGAGTAGGGAAACCCTACCTCATCGCAAAGCATGCAAGACTTCCATTTACAGCCACGCACGACTCCAATAAGCATCCTAACAATTATAACCATCTCCTATTACACAACTATACTCAAAGAATCACTCAAAAGAACACAAGGTAGGGACTTACCTAACCTTACATATTGGCGGTGACATCGACGACCACCACACACGTCGTTCTTCCCCAGCGATTCCCGTCATTCCCATGGTGGAGGTTTAGGCTAATTCCATTAAAGTGTGAAGATATGGGGTGATAGGGGAGAGAGATAGGCTAGGGTTAGAGAAAGAGGAACTGTCAAAGAAATGAGAAAATGAAATGAATCTCGCGAACTTGCGTTTATATTAACGTGTCGACAGCAGCCATACTCGGTCGAGTACAAGAGTACTCGGCCGAGTAGGCTCTACTCGGTCGAGTATGGGTGATACTCGGCCGAGAAGCCTCAGCTAGGTCGAGCAAGAAATCCTATAAACCTCATGATACAAGTCTGATCCCTCACCCATTCATCCCTAAAGTCTGTTTGGTCAACATTAACAGTCAACAATGTTCTTAAATATCCTAGGTGTTACAATCTTCCCCCCTTAAAAAGAACTTCGTCCCCCGAAGTTCAGCCCCGCACGACACTCTCCTCGGGTTTACGTGCATCGAGACATTAGCCACCCACACCAAGGTGCACAAATTTACACCATCTGACATTACCATCATACCATCTTACTCAAACAACAATTACCTATCCCCAGCTACTCCTCCAAACAATACTAATCACCAACTTTCACATACTCTTACGGAAATTAATGAACTCACATGCATTCTTTTGCCAAACGCGACACAACTACTATCAACCATACACAAAATGCGAAGCAATACTCAAAACAGCACTCAACCATACAAAACAGCACTCAACCATACAAACATAGCAATATACAAATGCAAACCATACACAAATGTGAACCACCACGATCTGTACACTTATAAATGTGAACCACCACTATCTGTACACTTATATCAATTATCATAAAAATTGAGTTGAGACACCCGTGCACAGTGTAACCTTCATATTACTTGAATACAACATGGTTACAGCTTAAAGGAAACATGAATGTAAATTAGAATGCTAACATGCCTAACATACATGTGATTCCAAAATCATAGGTATAACTAAATACATATTTCACATAATTAAATACTTAATTCCGCGACATTACTCTTCCCCTCTTAAAGGAACTTCGTCCCCGAAGTTCACCACTAACCACTTCCCGTGCCCAAAGCTAATACGTACCTCATGACGGTGACATTACTCATAGACTCTTGTAGCATATCTCACTTTATGACATTACACACTTGTGACTTATAAAGACAAAAATATTTCAGCAACCAAGTAATGTATAACAATATAAATATAATTAATGAGGAATAGCAGTCTTATCTGTATAAAACTTATTACAATTACCACGCTGTCTGAGTATGGTGCTACCTTTCATATAATTTAGTGATTCGAGTCTTCCTCCCCTAAACAACTTAAGTTTCTGGTAACCAAGCAACGTTATACAACGAAACATTCACCAATACGTAGCTTATTCCAACAATCACGTATCCGTGATACGATCATAATCCATCTGTGGAGCATGTTATAGTATAAAATAACAAAATAATGTACTAACAACTCTTTCATACAATTATCATATCACTTGTGTAGTTCACCTAGCTCCTTCCCATTAGCTCCCTGTTTCCGCAATATTCGGCCGAGTATGAAAGGCTACTCGGTCGAGTAAGCTCTACTCGGTCGAGTATATTTGTATACTCGGCCGAGTAAGCTCTACTCGGTCGAGTAGTAACTATGCTCGTTCGAGTTATCACAACCAGAGAGCGTTTTGACGATATTACCTAGAGCATTCACAATCAACCTGCATCAAATTCTTCGCAGCAATATTAAGCACAACTAGTTCCTAACATAAACGACATTCAACACATCTCCATACGATAATTAAGTAAATAACGGCCTTATGGCCAAATACAGTCATCCAACGGAAGATACCAAATTCCGAAAGCAACATCCAAAGATGAAGTAATAAATCCGACACAACAAAACAAATCCATCACAACCAAGTAAGTCCAACATCAAAGAAATCAAACTAAATAATCTAACAACATAAGATCAATAACGAGGACCCTCCTCCATATCATCATCATCACCTGCGCCCGAGGTACCGCACTGAACTCCCCGCTCTGGAAAGCTCTTTGCTGCCGAGTAGCCCCCTAGCCGATCGCGAGTTGGCTCCCCATGGTCCCGCAAGGTAGCAAACTCAGTCTCCCGGAGGTCTCCGTGGGTCGGGTCGACACCATAGTTTGTGGAATACTCCCGTATCCACTCCCGGTCCCCTCCACGGGCATTTGTGCAAGTTTGTGTCCCTATGCCCTGGTTAAGGGTCATCTCATGTAGGTTGCGGAGCACCAGAGTAGAGGAGATCCGCTCAGCCAATTCATGAGGCTGCATCCTGGGGTCATGTACTGTGGGGTAGGGCGTGTACTAATAAGGGTGGTAAGGGTAGGAGTCAGGGGCAGAGTAAGAGGGCTCAGGTACAATCGGGTCTGCCCTAGACTGCCTCACCCCACGGCGCTCCCTAGGTGGGGGAGGTGCCTGCTGCTGTCCCTCAGGCACGGTGACCGGCTCAGGTAAGTCTAAGAGAATCCGCGGGTCAATCAGGTAGGACTGGGGCTCAGGTCTAGGAATGGCACAAGTCTCCCACTCAGCCAAATGATCAACAACAGGGAGATGAGCTGGGTCCGGAAGCACCATCCACATAGTTCCCCTCACTCTCCAGGCATACGACCTATCATCCATCTTCCTCAACCATCGGTTCTGACACCAGTACTGAGCGTCCATGGTAGGCACAATCTCTACATACTCATTCCTCTCAGGAGGTGGGGCCTCAAAAAATCGGTCGCCGAGCTAAGCGGGTCACTATGGCCTCGCAGGCAATGTGTCGGGTCTCGGACTGTGCCATGCGCTCAAGACTAGAGCACACTACACCAAGGGCACTGTAGTAGAATGGTTTCTGATGGTGTAGGTGGAGGTAAGACATAAGTAACATGACCTCATGAGAATTAAGCTTGCTCACATCATCTCTCGAGTATAACAAACAGGTCATCATCCTCAGAAACATACGAAGGGAAACGTGCTGAACATCATTAATATGCATGGCACTGGCACTAGGGGCAGGTCTACCAGTCAAATATGGAAGGTAAAGGGGTGCACCACTATTCTTGGCCACATCACTAAGGTAATCATCCTCCTCGGCCTCTAAACCCAAATGGTCAGCCAACTCGTCCAGGGTAAGCTCATGATCCTCATTCATGAGACGAAAAGAGACAGTCTTTCCCTTCTTATCGTAAACAAAAGAGCTCGAAAACTCTAAGGTCAAGTGGGGGTAGGATTTCTTTCTCAGATGATACAACCCCTCCATGCCCAAAATCTTGAAAATATGAAATATGTCCTCCTTGATCCCCAAAGTCTCAAGGATACCAGGGTTAACACAACGGGTGGGGCGAAAAGGACGACGCATAAGAGCCACAAAAGCCTTACGATGATTGAAATCAGAGAATATTACCGATGGATGTGCCTCCACCGGCGGAACTACGGTTCGATCTTTGGGTCGACCAGTCTCAAGCTGAACATTAGCACGAGTTCTTTTGTTGGGTAAGCCTCTGGTTTTCACCATACTGCAAGAGAACAATTCTTTAACAGGGGATTGACACAAAATTCTTAGCGCAAAAGACGGACTGTTTTCAATCGTATATCGATTTTAGAACCATCCTTTTAAGACAAATTATCAGAAAATCACCAATTACCTTACAATTTATATGGTTACAAGCTTTAATTTGTTTCAAATTAGGGAATAATCATCAACAACCGTAAGATTTTAAACAATTCGTTTTTGCTAACCCTAGATTTCAGAAATTGAGTTTTAAACCGTGAACTTAATCAATCAAGGCATACACAAGATTGGAATACAGTTGAATCCAAGAATTAACAAATTAAAGACTAAATTTCAATTGTTTTAGCAAGGAAATCGAAATATAGCATGTTATTATACCATAACTTGGAAAACAAGTGAGAAAATTGAGTTTAAACCTTACCTTAAACTGGTTTGAGGCAAGCAAGAACAAGTAGAATACCCAAGTTTTACCCAAAAGCTTGAGGGAGGTAGGATATGGAGTTTTAGAGAGAAGGAAAAGAAAGGTGGGAGGCGGAAATACGGAAGAAAGGAACGAAAAATAGGGTTTTTGTATAACCCGTATAAGTCCTGCTACAGCAATACTCGGTCGAGTATTGGGAATACTCGGCCGAGTGTCGACTACTCGGTCGAGTACCTTTCTTACTCGATCGAGTTTTGAAGAACAAAAGCGATTATTATTCTCACAAAACGGGCACTCGGTTGTGTAGCTTGATACTCGGCCGAGTATGGTCTACTCGGTCGAGTACACTCATCTACTCGGTCGAGTTTTCCGAAAACAAAGAAGAAGTCGTAACTTTAATTTTCATTGTTCCTGCAAAATTAAATAATACCGTTCGGAGTTCCGTGCATCCGGCTCGTCACTATTAAAGCTGATTTCTACCACATAAACACATAACAACATCACACCCATCATCGGAATAATCATCACTCCTACCTTCATTCCTCACTTTGCCATGAAACTATTATATTCTATCCTTATAGCATACTCAACAATCTAATGACAGTACCTGCAAGGTTTAACTCTTATGTCACATCATCTCTAATTCCGTTAAATCACCAGATATACACCATAATCACATTTGCAACGTAGCAATTCAACACACAACACATTCATCGTGAAACAAATAGGTTAACTTATCACCGATCGCACATTGCAACAATTCCATCGCTCACTTCAACTTTTCCACACATACATCAAACACATATCACCCTAATAGTAGATACACACAACAATCATCACCAAGCAATCAACGACTCTCACTAGCTATCCTTTTCCCGTGTCTGGCTTAAGTCCGATGGGGCCATGATTTTGGAATGA
This sequence comes from Silene latifolia, assembly GCF_048544455.1. NCBI lineage: Eukaryota > Viridiplantae > Streptophyta > Magnoliopsida > Caryophyllales > Caryophyllaceae > Silene > Silene latifolia. The sequence continues at coordinate 29,079,660 of NC_133531.1, forward strand.
GGGCGCCTACTCACCCAAAATCTAGCATCGGCTGGGGCTCCCAACGTACATACACCAGGTTCATTTTAATTGACACCCTATATTCATTAGATTCATTGGTTCAGGTTCCAAAATCGTCGGCTCTGATACTACTTTGTAACACCCCCGTACGCCAGGATGCCTTACCAAGGACCATCCCAGTGTATGACGGTGTCACCATCTCGGTTTCCCGAGGAAGTAGATCAAATTAGACAATAAAAGAACTATTGTAAACATTAATATATCTTATACAATACGACTCATTACAACGTCTTTATAATAAGGGTACAACTATAACACTCATGACTCTGCCTCTCTAGACTGGTAGCGTGATGACTCGATCCCTCCAATCCTAGCCGCCATCATCAACAATACCGCTAAACCAACCGCTCACCATCCCGAATGGATCACCGCAGGGTTTCACAAAACAACAACAACGGGGTTAGTACGACTAATCAAATGTAAGATGAATAACAATATAAACACCTGATCATCCTCTATCCCAGTCTCACGACCTCGACAAGAATCGACTACGCCCGAAGGGTGTAGCCTGCCATTACCCATCGCAACAGGTAATCTCGCCGCCGATGGGTGACCGCAGCCCATCCCACCTAGTCCAGCTCATCAACGAGCGACTAATAATCCCTGTCCCTTAATGTGCACATCCCTTCCCGTGGCGGGTTCCATGGAGGGCGAACTAGGGTGTGAAGTCACTCCCGCAAGTGACTCCACTACCATCACAACACACACAGCCTTACAGCTGTCACCACACCACAACCGTCACAACACCGCCACAACACCACCATCACCACTACACCAATATTCTGATGATCAGTAGATAACAATCATACACAATACAATCACAAATCTTAAATCAATTAACAGTAACTGAGTAGGGAAACCCTACCTCATCGCAAAGCATGCAAGACTTCCATTTACAGCCACGCACGACTCCAATAAGCATCCTAACAATTATAACCATCTCCTATTACACAACTATACTCAAAGAATCACTCAAAAGAACACAAGGTAGGGACTTACCTAACCTTACATATTGGCGGTGACATCGACGACCACTACACACGTCGTTCTTTCCCAACGATTCCCGTCATTCCCATGGTGGAGGTTTAGGCTAATTCCATTAAAGTGTGAAGATATGGGGTGATAGGGGAGAGAGATAGGCTAGGGTTAGAGAAAGAGGAACTGTTGAAAAAATGAGAAAACGAAATGAATCTCGCGAACTTGCGTTTATATTAACGTGTCGACAGCAGCCATACTCGGTCGAGTACAAGAGTACTCGGCCGAGTAGGCTCTACTCGGTCGAGTATGGGTGATACTCGGCCGAGTAGCCTCAGCTAGGTCGAGCAAGAAATCCTATAAACCTCATGATACAAGTCTGATCCCTCACCCATTCATCCCTAAGGTCTGTTTGGTCAACATTAACGGTCAACAATGTTCTTAAATATCCTTGGTGTTACACGTGGCCAGTCGATCGACCAGGGTGTGCGGTCGATCGACCATGGCGTGATTAGGTCTTCCTATTCTAATGCCGCCTACACTACAGATTCCCTACATCCTAGCACAGGGTATTTAGCTACTCATGACTACGATGAAAGCAACAATAGAATTAACGAATAAAACTACTGAATTCATGCTTGAAATAATTAAACAACCAAATAACATAAAATGATAATTTCGGCTTCGGGAAACTAATCTAGCAATTCTATACTATGAACGAAAATAAAGCAATAAAACTGAAATAAGAGCAGAAGAATACCGAATAGAGTAGGGGGAAGATCAAAAACCGAATGCAAAGTAAATTGTATTGAATGATTAAAACTTTGAATGCCAAACCCTAATTAGTTCCCTAATAACTGAATGATAAAACTTGATAAAAACTAGATGATCGTATCTGATTGAGCAGGTTACGTTATATAGAAATATTATGTAACTTTATTCTCAAAACCTAAAACACAATGGGCTTCCTATTCCTCGTTCTATTAATTCACGCAGATTAGCGGCTTGGTCGATCGACCAATGTGACCGGTCGATCCACTGAACTATGCTGAACAGTAGCTTCTGTTTGTCGTGCGTTGGTCGATCGACCACACAGGCCAGTCGATCGACTGCTTTAGCTGATAGTCCGCTTCTAATTCTTCAAAAAATTGTCTTTCAGGCCTCGAAATGCGCACCAAGCTCGTTCCTTGAGTAAATACTTCACGTCAAATGCAGTGCAAGGTACTTGGGGACGGATTTAGCTTGATTTCCGCTGGATTCTTCACATTTCTGCAATAATGCACAAAAACACGAAAGTAGACGGAAATAGGGAGAATAGTAGCATAAACTACATAAATGAGCTCTGAAATGCGTGTAAAATGAGGTGTAAAACATCATATTTAAGACACGCATCAAACTTCCCCAAACCAAACCCTTGCTTGTCCCCAAGCAAGAACTAGACTCGATCCTAAAAACCTAATGGAACGAGTTCCATCTCAGAGCGAAATGCAAACTAAATAGCCTAAGCCAATTTAATGCAATAACTAACAATCAATTAGCAAGGTGAATCATGCAAACGAGTTATGAAGTCGTTTAAAGCCTGCCGAACCGTCAACTGTAGAGACTTATCAATTCGGACTCTCACGGGTCGCTCATATCACTAAAATAAGCACAAGGTGAATAATGTAAAGATAGAAAGAATTCATTTTGTAGTGACACTCACCTAACTACGACCTATAAGAACATGCCTGCAATCTAATATGAAAATAATCTCTACAACCGTACATATGCATTCCAACCAAACAAATGACCATGACACATGCCGAGGTAAATATGGATATGTGAGGTAATGGGTAAGAAGAGGCAAAACAAATATGGGAATGTGGAGGTATAGGTGATCAAGCTAGTACTTAAACAAAACCATATGACAACATCCGACTTCTTGCTCAAATCAACAATAAAACGGGTGCTAAATATCAAGCACAAATCTCACAATCTCCATAATAATCAATCAACTCCCCACATGATACAAATGCAACATGGGAGCAAAAATCGCCATAAAATAAAGACTTTGAATCATGTGAATTGATTTTTTTCTTCTCTTCGGGCTTCAGTCGATCGACCAGTGAGGCCAGTCGATCGACCGCCCTCTACAGCACGCATCTCTTTTTTTTCTTTTTCGAATCATTTTTTTTCTTCTCTTTCTTTTCAATTCTATTTTTTTCTTTTCTTCCCTTTCTTTTTCATCTTCCCAATTATCATCTCAAAATGAGCATATGCCACCAAAAACGTAGTAACAATCCCAAGAACATAAACTACTAGCTTGACAAGGGCAGGCTAAGTGTAGAATGTAGTAACGGGACAAAAAGGCTATTTTTGGCAGTGTGGAGCTTATGGGCAAAAAGAATAAAGGGAAACCTCTACCACGTGTGTCAACAAACCACATACCGAATGCATACAGGTATTAAGCAGATTAAGTTCATATTTATGCACATTTATGTAACATGTCTCATAAGGAGTACTACTCACAATCCTAGATAAACTGGTCATAGGTGACACCAGCTATAGGCTCTAAATCTCAGAATATGATGTAATTTGCGAAAAATCTAAGTCAAGTCTCAAGTTCAGCGAATAAATTAACGAAAACTCGTAGATTATGCAAATGATTCTACTAATAACATGTCAATTAGCAAGGCTTAGGCATAAACAGCTGAAAATGCAATGTCATCATTGATATACTACCGTTCCGACTCGACCTATATGCTAAAATAAACGTGAAATTTTTTCAAATTTTTTTTTTGAAATTTTTTCAATTTTTTTTTTTGAATTTTCTGTATATATAAGAGAAAATAAACAACAATGCAAGACAAAATTGTAGACGTGGATGCAAGCAAATGAAATGCAAAGCAAATGAAATGCAACGCAAAACCCTTTCCCAAACCAAATTACACAATGTCCCCATTGTGCAAAATCATGTAATTAGATAAACAAAGGAAATGGGATTTTGCGATAAAAAACGAAATAAGACATAAAGTGAAACTCGAAAACTCACAAGACTTTAAGCGCAGCAAAAGAAAACCTCCCCAAACCAGCGTGAGCTAGGAGGTTTCAGTAGCCAGCAGTGCTACCATAAATTACCTGAAAAGACAAAAAATAGCGCGCGTAAATCCGAGAAAACAATTTATGAAACGCAACATTATGTGTAAAATAAAGAAAAGGAAGAAAACAGAAATGAGTCGGAGAATAGAGTGAAGTAAAGACTCCCTCATCTCCGCAAATCGACCAAACACAGCAGGGGAATGGTCGAAAACAGGTACAGCAGCGGACAACGGTCGATCGACCACATTACCCAGTCGATCGACCAGGGAAACAGGAACAGAAGCTCTTGAGATGCGCGGCTCGGGCCGATCGACCACACAAAGGCGGTCGATCGATCGAAAACTCTTTGTAAGTTTCTGATTTCGTCTAATTAGCTCAATAAATTGAGCCAACATGGTCTACAAACCTGCAAATGCACATAATAATGCGCCCAAAATTGCGCAAAACCCAAAGTAACAGTCTAAAGTGTTTAAAATCCTAAACAAACTTATTAAAATGCGAAGTCTCGCGCACACAAAAGCAATAAAATGAAAGTTTAACGAAAGCAATAAAATGAATGGTTTTTGAAAAAGTCTTAATCAACTAGTAGTTGATCAAGAATGGCCACGAAATGGCCCACTTGCTCGGCTCCTGGCCACAAGAAGTAGCCTCTACAGTGCTCATCTCCTCAGCTGCACTCTTCTCAACTCCATCATCCGCAAAACTCAACGGATCAACAGCTTCAACATCTTCCCAAGCAATGACCTCTTCTGGTTCATCAAAATCCAAGTCGGACTCCCTCACCTTGACTGGCTCATCCTCAAGCTCCTCATCAGTGCCATAGCTAAGACATCCTAAACCGCCTCTTGAAACGATTGGGTCCTTCTCAGCTGGAGCAACATGCGGCTCTTCCTTCCCCAAACCAGCTCCTGCAATATCCAAAACAGAAGTATCTTCCTTTAATTTGCTCCCAATCTGGGGCGGAGGTGTTATAGCAGAAACAGGCATATCAGGAAGCACAAAATAGGATTTCTTTTCAGAAACCGTATTACAAGTGACTGGCCACATGGGGTCTTTCTTCTTAGCTGTCTGGGCAAAGACAATGGAATGCTTCCCTACTTTGAATGTCAAAGTCCCTGAACCAACATCTATAACTGCACCAGCAGTGTGCAGAAATGGTCTACCCAAAATAATAGGTATGTGGGCATCCTCGGGCATATCTAGTACAACGAAGTCAACAGGGAAAAAGAACATTCCTATCTGCACAGGAATGTCCTCTAAGACTTCTATAGGCTGGACCGCAGAACGATCAGCCATCTGTACTGTCATGTCGGTAACCGCAAACCTAGTCAATTTCAGCTTTCTAGCAAGACTCAAGGGCATTACACTAATACTGGCTCCTAGGTCACACAAGGCCTTCTCAATAGAAAAGGTGCCAATACTACATGGAACTGAAAAGCTACCTGGGTCTTCTAGCTTATGAGGTGCAGTATGGGTCAAATAAGAGCATGACTCTTCAGTGAGTACGACAGTGTGCACAGTTTCAAGGGACTTCTTTTTAGATAAAAGTTGCTTCATAAATTTCATGTAAGCAGGCACTTGATTAACCAATTCAAGAAAATGGACTTGTACATTTAAGCTACGAATAACATTTTCAAACTTATTAAACGATACCTGTTCCTTCGTAGGCACCAATCTTTCCGGATAAGGGGCTGTAAGAAGCAACTTAGCCCTCTCCTCTAGGTCTCTCATGCCGGTATCGGTGGATTTAGGCTAAAAATCCACTACTTTCTCCTTGTTGAAGCTTGAACCCTCTTTACACCGTCTCAAAAATGAACCATTAATCGTCGTCGGGTCATATTTCGGAACCGGGACTGACCCATCGGTATTTGGGTCTTGCCCCAATATTTTCGGAGAAGTCGTACCCCGAAACAAGTGGTCCCTCAAGTTATTAGGCAATGGAGGACGAAAAGACTCACCATCAGCAGCGCTGTCAGTCGATCGACCATGCATTTCAGTCGATCGACTGACTTCTACAGGACCAGAAGCTATTTCTTTTCGCGGTTCAGTCGATCGACCGGGTATGTCAGTCGATCGACTGACATACCTGCTGATCGTCTTTTTCTTGCTATTATTCGTTACAGCATTCTTCTTGCTCGATTCCGCCTCATCTTTTCCAGTAGCTTCCTCGACCATAGCGGGCCCGTCAAGGGTAGACCCACTCCTCAAAGTAATAGCATTAAGGGTCTCCTTTTGATCAGTCTGCGTCGGTAAATGTCCCGGAGCTCGAGTTGTATTCTTGCTTGCCAATTGAGCAATTTGGCTCTCTAACATCTTCATCCCGGCCTCTCTAGCTTGAGACTCTTTCAGCAACAAATTTTTCAATTCGGCAAATTCAGAGCCTTGGGACTGCTGCTGCTGCTGAGGAACATACGGAGGCTTTTGAAACTGCTGCTGCTTATGAGGGGGCACATAATTCTGCTGCTGCTGCTGCTGTGGAGGTGGAGTCGGATTTAGGACATTTTGGCTACTCCACCTCAAATTCGGATGGACATTCGGCTCAAAATAAGTGTTTGTCTGCCTATAATGTTGAAAGGCAGCACAAGACTCATAGGGACTAGGACAATGATATGAAACGTGTCCCTCAGCTCCACATCTTTTACAGACGAAAGGACCGTCTGACACAACATTCACTTGATAGATCCCTCCTTTCGAAGTTCCTCCCAACTCGTACTTATCAAATCTCGCCGTAAGAGCCTCTAATGCAGCTACAGAAGGGGATTCAGCGCTTCTCCTTTGATTTCCCATGGAATTTCCATACTCAGCTTTATGGGTGGCCAAATCATCAATAATTTTCCACCCCTTAGTCTCTCCCACATTCTCCTGGAATCTGCCATTGGCTGCTGCATCCAGGATAGCCCTCTGATCGTCATGGAGCCCATTATAAAATTGATTGCATAGGCTCCATTTCTCGAACCCGTGGTGCGGAATAGTTCGCACTAGCTTCTTGAAACGGACCCACGCCTCATGACAATTCTCATCAGGACCCTGTTTAAAGCTCGTGATCTGAGCTCTAATGGCATTTGTCTTCGAGGCAGAGAAATACTTCTTGTAGAATGCCAAGGCCAGCGAATTCCAGTCCGTTATCCCATGAGCAGCTCGATCAAGGTCTCGGTACCACTCCCTTGCAGCATCACGAAGAGATAATATGAACATAGTCTCCTTCACCTGGTCTTGGGTCACACCGGTTGGTGGGGGTATGGAACAGCAACAATCAATGAATGTCTCCATGTGCTTAGCTGCGTCTTCATTTGCAGCTCCCCTGAATTGGTTTCTCTCAACCAAGTTGATATAGGACGGCTTCGGCTCGAATTTACTATCCGTCCTCGGTAATGCGAAT